>NC_081825.1:54002500-54267500 GCF_030867095.1 Alligator mississippiensis | reverse complement strand
GCCTGACTTCAGTATCTGGGCAATTACTGGAACAAATGATAAAGAATAGTCTGTAAACATCTGGAGGAGAAAAGACTGATCATGAACAACCAGCATGGATTCGCTAAGAATGAATCATGCCAAGCCAACTTGATCTCCTTCTTTGACAAAGTAGCTAGTTTGGTGGATGAAGGCAGTGCAGTGGGTATAGTGTACTTAAGGGTTTTCCCAAATTGGTCATTATCACACCCCAGCTTCCCACTTCACCCATTACATTTTGTTTGA
Source organism: Alligator mississippiensis (assembly GCF_030867095.1). Taxonomy (NCBI): domain Eukaryota; kingdom Metazoa; phylum Chordata; order Crocodylia; family Alligatoridae; genus Alligator; species Alligator mississippiensis. The sequence continues at coordinate 54,267,236 of NC_081825.1, read as the reverse complement.
TGCTTTTGCATTGTTTTTTTGTTTGTTTGTTTGTTTGACTGTTGCACCCTTCAAGGAACCTCATGAGCCCTTGCAAGGGGCCCAAGTCCACAGTTTGGGAAACACCGGTGTACTGGACTTTAGTAAGGCTTTTGCTAAAGTTCCATGTCCCCCTCTCATATGAAACCTGGAGAAATGTGGATTAGATATAATTACAAGGTGACACAACTGTAGTATCAGTAATCACAAGCAAGGAGTAATTATAAATGGATCAATGACAGAATAGGGGGAGGTTTCGAGCGGGATTCCACAGGAGTTTGTCCTGGATCTGCTACTGCTTAACAGGTTTATTAATTATTTGAATGCTAGAATAGAGAGCTTCCTGAAATCTGCAAATGTGCAGATGATATGAACCTGGGATGGATTGCAAATACACTGGAAAATCGGAGAACAATTCAGAAGGATCTTGATAGATTGGAAAACTATGTTAGAGGCAACAGAATTCTGTTTAATGCAGACAGATGCAAAGTACATTTAGGGATGAATAATCAAAAGCACAAACACAGAGAGAGAACTGGTTGAGTGGCAGCATTGCTGAGAAGAACCTTGGGGTTTTGGTGGAAAGGGTGAGGAAACTAGGTATGTTTAGCTTGCAAAAAAGACAACTGGGTATGGGGTGGGGAACAACGTGATTCCAGTCTTCAAATATCTGAAAGACAGCCATAAAAAGAGGGTACGCAACTTTTCTCCTTTGCTATAGAGGGCAGGACATGAAGCAATGTTTTCAAACTTCATCAAAGTAAATTTAGACTAGATATCAGGAAAAACTTATTTACTGTGAAATAGACTGCTAAGAGAAGCTGTGGAATCTCCTTCATTGAAGGTTTTCAAGAAGATCTTGGATGAGTAATAGGAATAATTTAGGAATAGCATTCCTGTATTCATGCAGAGGGTTGGGCCAGGTGATCCTTGAGGTCCTGTCTAACCCTATGAATCAATAAACAATAATAAAAATGGCAGATGAACTTTAGTGTTGACAAATGCAAAGTAATACACCTGGGGAAAAATAACCTCAATTATGTGTACAGAGTAATGGGTAACTAGCTGTTATAATTTGGGAAGGAGACCTAGGAGTCATTATAGATTGTTCTCTAAAAGCATCAGCTTAATGTGTAGCAGGAACCAAAAAGCCAGTAAAATATTGGGCATCATTAAGAAGGGTATAGAACGTCCCCCTCCCCCCAAATAAACAACAACCAACCAACAAAAAAACAACAAACCCGACAAAAAATCAGAAACATTATCATGCCATCATACAAATTCATGGTGTATCCACATCTTCAATACTGGGTGCAGTTCTGGTCTCTGCATCTCAAAAGCATGTAATAGAACTAGAAAAGGTATAGAGAAGGGCAGCCAATGCGATCAGGGCCATGGAGAAGTTGCCATACCAGGAGAAACCAAAAAGGCTTGAACTTCTCAGTTTGGAAAGGAAAAGGCTGAGGGGGGATATGATAGAGGTCTATAAAATCATGAAGAACCAAGTGAACAGGGATAAGTCCCAGAATACTAGAACAAGGGGGCACCTACCAAAATTAGTAGGAGACAAATTTAAAACTAACAAGAGAAAGTGCTTGTTGTAGGTACCGTGTAGTTAGCTTGTGGAATTCATTGCCATAGGAGGTAGTAGAGGTAGATAGCATGGCCAGGTTCAGAAAGGGACTAGACAGATTCATGGATGATATTCTGTTAATAGCTGTTGAACACAGTGGTTGGAGATGTTTCCTCCACCATCTTCAAACCAATAATGGTGGGTGTCACCCTTGCATGTAAAGGGGTGCAAGAACAGCAGCCCCTCCCCCTGCTTGCCTAGCTACCACCACTGCCACAGCTGGTCCAGCCCCTTCTGTTGCTGCTGCTGCCTCCTAGGATACAAATGCTGGTAGTTATGCTCATGATGATTAGGCCACTTTTGCTTTTGCTTGTTAATTTTTACTAAGACATTAGATTTAGCCATCATTCCTCTATACTGGAATCACAGCTTATATTTTTCAATTCAGCTTTCTTTGCTAGTATCACCAAGATCACTCAAGCTCACTGTACTTCAGAGAAAACAAGAAAAAATGAAAGAATTCAGTTATTTATAAGATAGAAGATGAAATGTGGAGAAATGATCAACTGGTCAGCATTTGGTCCAGTGCTTTTTTTTGACATGCAAGGTTTTTTTTTATCGAGTTCTGAAAGGAGGTTTCATTCTCTGATCCTGTTCTCTTTATGTTGTATGGTTTACAAAAAAAAAAAAAAAAATCAATCAGTAATTGCCATTGTAACTGTAGTATTACTGTCACTCTGAAAAATCAATGTGTCTAAATGTATATAAACTATGAGATTTATCAAGAAAAAGCAATTTCTTAGAACTACTTAATTAAAAGTATTTATTTCTTATGAGGGTGATAAGTATGCAGAAATTTAATTTGTGCTCAATTAATATGCAGAAAAGCACTATCCAAGATAATAAGATCCACAAGGAAAAACAGAAGTGTGAAGCAAAGTTTTATTTTCTACTTGGTTATAATTGTTTAAAAAGCTGCTACATAAAACAAAATGTAAATGATAATAGACTGGAAGGAACAATAAAGGAATATTCCCTCCCAAACTAGAAATGGAACCTGGTGCCAAAGGGAGCTGTATGTCTCCTCTGGCTGGTACATCAGTCTGTAAATTACAATCTTGATACATTAGTAACAGTTTCAAACCACATTTTGACTTTACTGTTACCACATGTGGGGAAATATTGCTGGACATCAAATACTAGATTCACAAAAGGAGATAGGCACTACAATAGAGAGCATTTCACCATCAAACTTGTAGATATCATGCTACCTAACAAAAGTCATAGCCCAGAGTTAGGCATCTAAGGTGCGTCCCAATGAGCATGCATGTGAAATTTGTGGTGAGGCGCCGCAAGCTGCATGTGGTGCATTTGCACTCATTAGCCACACTGCTAATTTGCAGCTCAGCATTTTGTTTTGAAACCGGGAGATCCCAGAGTCAAAAAAGCCTCTGCTTAAAAAAGTGATGTGGTGCATGCAGCAGCAGTGTGTGCTGCCAGAAACTGGAGCCTGGCCAGCTAGAGCTATGTTTTGGCTGCCAGCCAGACTCTGAGTAGCCTGTTCAGCGCCACTACTGTCCCAGGAGGCCTCCTGGACCCCAGGTAAGATGGCTGGTTCAGCACAGATGCTGGCTCCAGCCTTCTCTATACCACCTGGGTCACTTTGCTGCGTGCCCAAAGACAAATAGCAGTGGCACAAATATGTGCCGCTGCTATCTGTTCCGCGGGAAACATGTGTTCCTGTATGTGCCTGATCATTGGGACATGCCCCTAGTGCAATTCTACTACCCTTTGTGAACCTAAACAGTAGTATTCCAGCTGCATAAGTGGCCTTTTTGGCGTATGCTTGTGTAGATTGAGCATGAATAGTATGATACACACTGGCTAGGAAGAAGAGGTCTGTCCTATGCTTTAGGCTTAATAGCTAACTGAGTACTTAGGGCATGTGCCCAGGAAACACAGCTTCTAGGTCCCCCCCCGCCCACCCCAAGGAGGTTTGAACCTGTCTCTAATTTTCCAACACAGTGCTCTTTCCAATGTTACTCAATGTTACAGGTTAGGTATTATTCAACACTCCCTTTGAAACTGCATTCCCCACCCGCCCCCAAGCAATCAAGAGGACTCCAGGGCCAAGATGAAGAGAGAAAATTATGGGTTATGTTGCTTAGGGTGGCTGCTCTAAAAGAGAGTAAGCCCTTGGTTCTAGCCTAGAGCCCTGCTCGCAATAGGGCTGCTCTCCATCTATTTCATCCATCAGTATTAAATGCAAGGTGCAGCAGCAGCTGAACTTCAAAAGGAGTGCTGGAAAAGGGAAAAGATAATGTCTGACTTCTGGTTAGAACATAAGTGCCTTACTGGATCAGACCAATGGTCCCTCTAGCCTAGGATACTGTCTCCATCAGTAGAAGTGGATGCTAGAGGGAGGACAATGAACTGCACAGATCTAGAGTTATACTTGGTCCCATATTCATTACCCTCCTTGGCATCTACTATTATTGGTTTGGAGATGGCAGAGGAAACATCACTCCAGTGCTTTTGAAAATGTTACCCATAGCTTGAGAAAACTAGTTCACTTTAGATATAGAGCTACAATTTTTAGATGAACCCCAACACAGCCTCCAGTTTTTACTTACCATTGAGGTAGGTAAATGTAAATTATACCCATGAATAACCACATCCAGAACTCTGTGGCAACATTACTTGTAGGAAATAAAAATGGCATTTGAAGTATAGGAGGCTACGCTGTGGGCTGTCTAAAAATCAGAACCAGGATACTTTAAATCAGATAGTACATTATTATTTATATGCTATTGCCATAATAATGATAGATAAAGCCTACATGACCTGTCAGAATATATCTTTGATGTATCTCTTTTCAGAATAGATATGTATTACTTATTATTTGGCAAATACAGCATCATTTGGAAGAGATCTGGAAATTGCTTGTACCCACCTTATAAAACTTATAAATATCAACTGGCAACTTCAGGAGAGGTCAAGTATTGGCATCTTCCATTACATGGTTCATTTGTATCAAGATAGACATTTTCTTGCAGGGATTTATAGGAAATACTGTGCTGATTCTGGATCTGTCCAATTTCTTTGAAAATAAATGTGTAGCCACATAGCCTCCTTCTTCCCTCATCCTGAAAACACTTGCCTGTTTTCTTAATTTTGCATTGTGAAATGTCTTATTGACATCAATGGGACTACTCCGCAGTGAAGAAAATCAAATGTACAGGAAACCCTCACTATTCATGGGTTCAGCATTCGCGGTTTCAAACATTTGCGAATGCCGAACCCACTTCTTAAGTACACTTAAAGGAGCTCCTCAGGAGCTCTGCAATTACTGCCGCTAGGCTCCTGCCATAATTTTCTAGTAGCAATTTGCTGTCAGTCTATAATTCACTTAACTAAATCAGTCAACAACAGTAAAATTACTTTACAAGTACAGTGGTGATAAAAAAATATGGACCACATTATCAGGCTGTAATGTAGTAGTAATAACATAAGTTGCTGCATGGTTACTGTTGTTTTAAATGGAGTTGCCATAATTTTAGTATGAACTTCCATGTGGCATGTAAGCACAACTCACGATATTAAGCATGTTAAATGCTGTACCTTATAAATTATAACTTCTAAGTTCATCACAATACTTACAAGTTAGTCACATGTATGGTGGACAGTTTTATTCAGAATTTCATATTTGGAAGCACTTCAGCTCCAAACAATGGAAAGGTAAACTGTCTCAGGAAAATAAAAGCAAGTTTAAGTTTCTAAAATGTGGGCTGACTGAACTTTTCCACAGTTCACAAAATTTGCTTTTTCCCACTCCTAATTTTACTTTATTACCTATTTACAGCCAGGATTGACATAGTGAAACTGAGATGCTGTTAAAATCAAGATGTACTAAAGACTTGAAGAAAAAAATACTTGCAAAGTTTCTTGGCCAACTTCTTAACCAAAACAATATGAATAACATTTAGGTACTTATGAAAACAGAGTTTTCTAATTTTTTTGTCATTAAAACACTAGGAATTCAGGAATTGCCACATTACAATGGACCATGTAGTCTGGCGCATCTGCTGTTATGGCACCTCATATTAGATGCTCCAGTGTAAATAATGCACCTCCAGTTCAGTGATAATATAGTCCACAGTTCAGTGATGATATACTAAAATGGAAAAATGGGAAGGAACAGCTTTTTCTCCATAGAGGCCTGACAAGCAGAGTTGGCAAACTCTAAGGGAGAGTGGGTGGGCAGGGGCAGGCTTCCAAGAGCAGGGTTTTGCAAGGTTCTGAGAGTGAGGGGGTGTGTAGTTCCAGGAGCAGGGAGGGGATTGTGCACAGGTACTGAGAATAAGGGATACGTGTATGGGTTCTCGGTGTGGGGGCAGACATACATGGGTGCTGAGAGTAGGGGGATTGCACAAAGCTGTCAAGAGTGGGGGTGCTGCATGGTTCTGAAAACAAGAGGTGGAGGGGGGGGGGCAGGAGAAGGGTGCTGCAGTAGTTTTACCCCTGCCAGAAACTCCTAAGCAGTCTCTGGCTGAGCTGCTGCCACCACTGCCACAAGCTCTGCTTGTCCTGGCTGTTTCTCTTAAAAATAAAGCAGCAGCAGTAGCAGCAGCAGGAGGGGCTATTATGGAGTTCCTAGCATAGGTAAACTGTGGGGCAGCTTTGTGGCCAGGACACAGACTCTGTGAGAGTGGGAAGCAATTCCAGTACCCCTCCTAACTTGACATCTGGTGTGGGTGCCCCATTCATCTGCCTGTAGTTATGCTACTGTCTTCCCAGAGTCAAATGCTGATTATTTCACACTATCTCTTTTAAAGTATCATTTTCAACATTCTGAATCTAGTTCTGATAGTTTCTGTCTATCATACCTAGATTCAAAAGGGTCTGTCTGCCAGACCAAGATCCAAAAGGGTATATATATCTACATACCCACACCAACATGCACACATATACACTGGACACATCTACGTGAGACATTAAATGCACAGGAGACTAATTCCACTGTACATTAATGCATCATGGCAAAAACTGTGATAATGTGGTAATGCACAGTAGAATTAGTCTACTGCACATTGGTGCCACTGAAAAGGCATGTGTAGGTGCTACTACATTATACATTGAGTTAGTACATGTTATTAGAGGTACTAAACTTAATGCACAGTAACTATGGCATATTAATGCATGGGTAGAGATGCCCACTAAGGACTTGATTCAAAACCCATAAAGTGAAAAGTACAGGACAGAAAAGAACAGTCAGATGGACAAAGAAGCATAATCTTTCTGCATTTATTACAACACCCTCTCCTATTTTCGCTGCTGTATAAATGTCTGTGATTCTCTTATAATATACATAGCTGTTTTTTAACTTATTTAATATAGTATCCTTTGGTTTTCTCTTGTTACTTATTCCTTGTGTTTTCTGCTTATGGAGTAAAGGAGTACTTAGTACATTTTCAAATGAGTTTGAATGTTCCTATTTCTTTTTTAAGACCAAACAGAGTTGTTAGCCTTTCAGCATCCCAGGGGAGGGAATTTGGATAGTTTTACATTACCAGGCATTTCTAAAATTTTTAATTTACTAGAGAAAATTATAAAATTATTGGCTCAAACTTATAAAGAAGTCAATTGCTAAGTTTATGGAAGAGGAAAGACTGGTTGTGAGCAGCCATCATGGATTTGCTAAGAACAGATTATGCCAAATAAATTTGATCTCCTTCTTTGACTAAGTAATTGCTTGGGTGGGTGAAGGGAGTGCAGTGGGAGACAATGTCTTCAATTTATTTCTGATAAGGTTCCATGGGATATGTGGGTAAGACAAAACTATTACAAGGTGGATAGATATCCAAGCAAGGGGTAATTAAAAGGGGAGAAATTTCAGAATGGCAGGAGGTTCCAAATATAGCCTCATAGGCAGGGGCAACACATAGGGGGTGCATGTGGGTGTAGTGCCTGTGGGTGGTTGCCACTCACCACCCTCCACCGCCCTCCCCCCCACCCCTGACACCGCTGGCGGTATCTACAGGTGGTCAGTAATCACTGCTGGCTACTGCTGACTCTGCTGGTGGCATGTGCGGGTGGATGTCAATCCCTGGTTGGCACTCGCCATCCCCCTCCCCCGCCAACAGCACCGGTGACATCTGCAGGAGCTCTTGCTTACTGCTGTGTGCCCCCTGCAGCCATCAGAGGAACGCGTCGTTCATGTTCATAGGCCACATTCAGACGAGTGCAGATGTGCAATATGTGGCACCAGACCTGTCTGTAGCACCCCACACCACACATGCAGGCATTCCCCACACTGCTACCTTGCAGCATGGGGGTGGGGGGTTGCCCCTGGATCTCCCGGGGTCAAAGCAAAACCATGCATAGAAAAAGTGGGGCAGCGTACATGGCAGCAGCACACCCCACCCAAAACCAGAACCTGGCGAGCCAGAGCCATGTTTTGGCTGTTGGTCAGGCTTCCTGCCATAGCTGTAGCCCTGGGAGGCCCCTAGGATCCCAGGTAAGGCTTCTGGGGCCAGCAGAGCTGCTGAAACAAGATTAAAGAGCTGGGACAAGTGTATGGAGAGGATGGGATGATAGAAAGAGGAGTTCTGGTTCTTCAGTTAGGTTGTATGATGCTTGGGGATGTGTTTGTGATCTTAGCTTGCAGTGCAAAGAAAGATGTTTGGTTTTTCCTGCTTCTGGACTTTATTGATTGCTACATGAGGAATGGTTTCTCCTTCTGTTGTTAGAGGTGTCAGGGTTTGTTTTTGTTTTTTTTCAAACCTTCCTCAGAATCATTAGGTGCTTGCTGCAGCCAGAGCTGGGGATTTTGATTGGGGTGTGCTGATGCTCTTGCTGGGACGTAAAAAACTTGGAGGTCCCTAGTTAAAGGATCTTGCTTCTCTGCTCAGGGTCAGACTGATCCTCTCAGGAAAGGATTTTGGCATGAGAAGGAATTCTAACCCATGATAAAATTGGCATGGTTTGTTGGGGGTTTGCCTTTTTCTGTAGCAGGAAACATAGTTTTTCCTTGGGTCTGTTGAGCATATTTTAATAAGCTACTTCCTGTCCTTGCAGTGGCAGGACATTGACAGTGCCTTTGTACCACTGCATTTTCTTTGGCAAGTTATGGTGTTCTCAGTGTGTTCAGGCACTGTGCCTGATGATAGCTATGGATTAGGGCAGCAGTTCCCAAACTCTGACAGATTGCACACCACCATTTTAAAATGATACAACCTTAAGTACCACCAGCAAATTTTTCAGTTCAACCTAAGTACCACCAGCAATTTTTTGTCATAAAAAGTAATTATAATAAGTCTGTTAATGTGTATCGCTGACAGGGTGTCTGCATACCACTGGTGATACCTGTACCACAGATTGGGAACCTTTCAGCCTTTCATCACAAAAGTATAGAAAACAAATATTTTTCATACCTAGACTCATCCTGGTTGCCCTACTTTACACTTCCTATACATACGTGGGACAAACAACCTTTTTTGCACTTTTGGTTTCTTTTTTTCCCTCAATTTTAAATTGCCTTAATATTACAAGTAAATTCCTGCCTAAACTTTTCAGTCAATATATTTTTGCCACCCTGACATAGCTTTCATTTGATTTGGTGAATGAAAATCAGTCCAACACTTTTCAGATAAAACTGCAAATGTTCTGCATAAATCAAATGTGAATAGTACAAAATTAGTTTTCAGTGGTTCTCATTGATCTATATGCAGATGGTCATAATTGCTGAATATTAATTAGTATATGAGGTTACAAAAAGCATATCTATAAAGGCATGACTATAATAGGTTAAGAAAACCATACATTATGAAATCAAAAAGCTGTGAAATGGTATGCAGCTTGATCTCATATGGAAATCTGCATAGGGAAGTTTCTTTTAAAATAAGTGGAATTTAATACTTAGAAAATTCAAGGAGCTAACTGGAGCCAGAGTATAGATGTCTTTGAAAACAATGCAAATAAAAGAGGCTAGGTAAATACATTGAGTTGGTGCATTCACATAGACATTTCATTTCTGAAATATAGTGTCAAGCACATGGAAATGAGTTTGCTTTTTCCCAGGTCATGCCAAGCTTCAAGCTTCCCACATGCTATAGTGTGCACCCAGACTCCCCTATCATTCACACACAAAACCTTTAAACATGTACCTCAGAGTGAGTTGAACCTGAATTAGTGAACTAATCTGGCAGCTCAGGCTATTTTTCACTTGCTTAAAGAATGAAACCACCTGACATCTTTGTATGTTTGGCAGTCTCTGCTCAGAAGAAACCTATAGTGAGAAAAACAGCTGGTGTAGTGAAGAACAATGACAATTTATTAATTTGCTTTCAGGCAGCAGCTCATTTAAAACAAAAATTCTTGAATTATTTTCTTTTCCTGCATGTATGATACCCAGTTATTTTAAAAGTGAAACAAAACAAAACACACACACAGGAGCTGGCCCCTGTATTTGGAGGCAGCACTTACCCAAAGATTCCTAAACATTGCCAGTTCAAAACCTCATAAACTAGTACAAGGCACTAGGACACCAAGAACACTACTGCATGCTATGAATAAGGAAAGAAAAGGGCAATGCTAATACCCTGTCACTGCAATGACAGGGTGTTTGCTATTGGTTATTCATTAATATATATTCTGAGAGGATGCCAAGAAGAGGATCATGACCCATGCTATACAGGAAGGCAAAACCCGCCCCCCACAAAACCAAAAAACCCCAAACCCCATTATCTTTGCCAGTCTGACTCAAGGTGAAAATTCCTTCCGAATGTCAAATTTGGCAATCAGTATGACTTGGAGTAGAAGAACAAGATCCTCTATCCAGGAACCTGTGAATTTTTTAAGTATCAATATGGAGAGCCAGCACACCCTAGTCAAAGACCTCTAGCCTTAACTGTGACCGATGTCCAGTGCTTCAGAGCAGGGGTGCACTCAACCCCCAGCCTCTAGGCCAGATCTGGCCTGTGGAGTCACGTCATTTGGTCCAGAGGGTTCCCCATGGGTCTGGAAATTTGGTGGCAGGGGAGCGGTGGTAATTAATACTGCTATTGATCCCTTGCCACCACATTCCCAAGCCCCCCATCTGGATCGGGTCTTGGCTGTGCCAGCATTGTGTGTCAGATCAGGCCCACAGACCAGATCTGGCCTGTGGACTAACCTGGAACCACTCCTCTGGCTTGCAAAGTCAGGAAGTTGGCACTGCTGCTTCAAAGGAAGGTAAATTCTCTCCTTCCCCTGCCCTTTCCTCCCTCTTTGAAGGCCAATAGCATTCATGAATGGAAAAAAAAATCCTTCCTGGCCCATATAGGTGGCCAGCAAAAGCCAGGAATTGCCAGGCAACCACCACACTGAGACAGTTATCTTGTTCTCCAAGGCCATATTCAGATATGCTGGCATGTGTGTTTTTCTGGGGACAAACAGCAGCGATACAATATATGCCACTGCTACTTGTCCCCAGGAAATGCCCATGCACGTGCACTCTGGCATGTGATAGGTTGCCCCAGGTGGGATAGGGGAGTCTGGGGTCAGCACCTAAGCTGGTCTCAGCAGCCTTACTTGGGATCTCCCAGTGTCAAAACCACCCCCCTCCTTTCCCTTCCACCCTGCAAATGTGCAGCTTGTGCGGTGCGCCTGCATGTGCGTTGTGTGTGGTGTACAGCTCTGCAGATGAGTCTGCGGTGCAGCATACTGCACATACGTGCTCATCTGGACTCATCCCTACATAAGAACTGCAAATACCTTAATTCACATATCACACACTGATTTTTGAACCAAGAGCTCTGTATCCCATTTGTTTTTCATGAATGTATCTAGTTCAGTCTTAAAGTGATTCAGGTACTTAGCCCTCATGGCTCTGCTCAGAAGATGACTCAGTCTTTTACTAGAAACTTCACTCCTCTGATAGTTAGAAAAATTCTAATTTCTAATCTAAACTTGTTCATGACCACTATGTAAGCCATTTGATCTTGTGCTATTATTTTTTTTTAACCTTACAAACTCTTCTCCTTCTTTAATATTCAGCCCACAAATGCATTCCTAAAAGTAATCTTATCCCTTCACAGTCTCCTCTTTGTTATGCTAAACAACTCAAGCTCCTTTAATCTTTTTTCATAAGAAAAGTTTTCTGTTCTCTTAACCATCTTAGTGGCCCCTCTTTGTACCTGTTTCAGTTTAACCTGATCTTTTTTGAACACTGGTGACTAGAACTGCATGCACTATTCTAAATGGGGTCTTACCAATGCTTTGTACAGCAGTACTAATACTTCCTTCTCCCTTCTGAATACACTTCACCTGATACACCCTGAATTGCATTAGCTTTTTTCACAGCCATGAGGCTCGTGATCATCCTGCATTAACCAATACACTTAAGTCCTCCTCTTCCTTAGGGAGTCTCTCCCTCCTACACTTGCCTTTAATCTGTAATCCATTGTTTTGGGGCCAAAGTTCTTGTTTGGGGTCCCTAAGTATGTGACTTTGCATTTCATACTGTTGAACATCCTATCCTTTCTAATGGTCCCACAAGATTTAGATAATCTTCCTATATAGTAATCTGGTCCTCTTCAGTATTGACAATAGCTACTAGTTTATTATCTCCTGCAGATTTTATGAGGATATAACTAGGTCACTAATGAAAAATGTAAAGCAAGCCTGATGTCATGAACTGGGGGTATGTGAGGTTTCTTTCATGATTTCTTGAATTTATTTTACTAATATGGCATATGTAGTCTCTATGTAAAGATAATGTCAAGCTGTATATAACCTTATCATCCTTATGCTTCTACGCATTGCAGTATTTGATATAAATGTAATTTTGATGTATTTTTATATTATAACCAAGGCTGTTTTAGTGGAGCAAAGATTAATTTGAGTGTCCTTCACTTATTCACACTTGGAAGTATTAATCTGTGGTGTGTCTACATGTACATTTATACTGGTTTAAATTTACTGTGTAGTAAGTGGGAATAGGCCAGCATCTACATGTGCAGGTATTAAAATGCATTAATGCTGTGTGTGGACGGATTTGGGACTAAAGTTAGTCCCCAGGTTAGTCCAACACACACAGTGTTACTGAGCAGTAAAGCATCTACATGTGTGTTACTGCACAGTAACGAATTGGGCATAAATTAGATACCTGCATGACACAGACACTAAATTTACACTCAAGTTGATGTAAGTTGCCATATTTACTGCACAGTACAGGCATGCATGTGTAGATGCATGCCCACATTGCACAGTAATTTCAGTTACTGCCCAGTAAATGTGCACATGTAGATGCACCCTCTGAGAATTAAGATTTGATAGGGGTGTGTTGGCTCATCAGCCTAGTTATGACAAGACAATGATAAATTTACATTGAAAAAGGAAAAACTATAGCATGAATGTAACACCTTGGAGCAGGGAGAACATTTTCCACTGGCAAAATTAGGAGAGAGACTATATATTGGATTAAGAATCTCCTGGTGTCTATACACATGTCCTGGGGTGGGTGTGAGTGTGTGTTTTAATTACAGTGGCTCCCGGACAGCCACTCTAATTAAAATGCTGTAATGTGATGTGTATTCAGCACCCTCATTTCAAAATGGTGGTGGGTGCACTTTAATTAAAACTTGATCAATGAGTTTTAGTTAAAGCACCCATGCCACCATTTTGAAACATGGGATGCTGAATACACGTAACACTGCAGCGTGCTGAAGCTTTCTAATTAGAATGCTTCAGCAGATTCAATTAATCCAGGTGCCTATACACATGCTCTGATGCATTCTAATTAGAATACATTGGAGCACTTGTATAGGCACCCAGATTAATAGAGTCTTCTGGAGCATTCTAATTGGAGCCAAAGCAGGCTGAGAAAAAGCAAGAGAGATAAAAGAACCTGCAGGAGGCCCTGACAGAAAAGTCAGAGGCAGGGTCTGCTTTTTAATCTGTTGATGCTGGTTAGAGACTGCATCCTTGAATTTAAGATGCAGGGTAAGAATAGCTTATTGTTTTGGTGTTTGGTTATGTTTGTTTACTCTCATATATCTGTCTGTATATTAACATATGGTTATTTATTTCTTATGCTGGTTCTGGTTTTTTTGTAATACATCTTTTCCATTATCTTTTTACAAACTACTTGTTGTCAGTGGGCACATCTACATAAGATGCTTTGCTGCTCAGCAGACTAAATTGCTTCATGGTAAAGCAACACTGTGTAAATGTGTGTGGCAATTAGGGTGCAGTAGACTAATTTATTGAACTGCTGGATAGTCCCTTCAGATACGTGTGGTATCTGGTAGCGTAGTAAATTACTGCACTTAAAGCATGTGTAGGTGTTAATGTCAGGATTAGTTTACTCTGGCTCAGATTGTTTATTCAGTCTTATTAATTGCATGTGTAGATGCACCCAGTGACACTTTGATTTCAGAGTATCTAATCATATAGGTTCGCTTGTTCTACATAGAGGAATCCATCTTTTCTCAGCACATGACTAAACAAGGGGGTGACCCTTCTAGCTGGCAAAATCCTCTTTGCTAATGGCTGGCAAAGCCTGAGCAAGACCTATAGGGTGGAGGCATCACGAGCCAAGGAGTTGGCTTCTGATACACCTCAGCTGGTCTTCAGTGGTCAAGCAGCATATTTCAGAGAGGGTTTTGGAGAAGAAGGGCATCTTAAAGGTGTGAAGCACCATGGGGGGTATGTCTAAAAGGTGCACCTAGGCTGTGTCTGGGGCTAGGGCGTGTCACAGCTGATTCTTAAGGAACACCATTGTTAACTACTCTCAGGTCAGATAACTCACCTTTCATCATAACCCACTGTAGTATGCTTTTAAGCCAACTTTTCACAATTGTAATACTGATCCCCATTTTTTCCAGTTTGCCAATAATTTCCCATGAGGCATGGTATCAAAAACTTTATTTAGGTAAATTAAGTCCACTGCATTGGCCTTGTTCAAGAAGTCAGTTATCTTGTAAGAGGAGGATTTAAAATCTGATATAATCTTCCATGGATAATACCATGTTGGGTTCTGTCCCATTTGCTTTCATGTTTTTTATTATTATTTCCTTCAGTATCTGTTTTACAATCTTACATGCTATTGAAGTGCTTCTAATGGGCTTGAAATCACCTGGTTACTCTTTCTTCCTGTTTTAAAAATAAGGTCTACATTACTGTTCTTCAGTCAGCTCGGATACTACCCTCTGACTAATTTATTGAATATCCTTGCTAAAGGAGTTGCTGTTTCATATGTCAGTTTTTTCAATATTCTGGGTTAGAGATTATCCAGGCCTTTCAATTTTGTGGTGGCAAACAATCTGAGTTTTCAATTCAGGGGCAGTAAGTTCCATAACTACGTTCTCCTTGCTATTAGGTGTCCAATCATCACCCTCAATGACATCTTAATTTAAGATGGAGGCAAAATTTTTATTCAGGTCCTGGGCCATACCTAGTTTGTCCTTAATCTCTCCTTCATTGTTTTCTTCCCTGCTTTTTTGCTCCTGATTCTCTTCTTTTTATTAATGAGCAAGGCACTTTTGCCATTTCATAGATTTCATAGACATTAGGGCTGGAAGGGACCTCGGAAGATCATCGAGTCCAGCCCCCCGCCCAAAGGGCAGGACGTCAGCTGGGGTCATAGGATCCCAGCAAGATAAGCATCCAGTTTCATCTTGAAGGTGTTCAATGAAGGCGCTTGAACAACCTCCGGTGGCAGGCTGTTCCAGACCTTGGGGGCTCGGACAGTAAAGAAATTCTTCCTTATGTCCAGCCTGAAACGATCTTGTAGTAGTTTGTGACCATTTGTCCTCGTCATCCCTTGGGGCGCTCTGGTGAACAAACGTTCCCCTAGATACTGGTGGTCACCCCTGATAAACTTGTAGGTGGCCATCAGATCACCCCTGAGCCTGCGCTTTTCCAGGCTAAAGAGCCCCAGGGCTCTCAGCCTGTCATTGTAGGGTCTGCTTCCCTGACCTCTGATCATGTGCGTGGCTCTTCTCTGGACTCTCTCAAGCTTCTCCACATCCTTTTTGAATTGTGGAGCCCAAAACTGGATGCAGTACTCCAGCTGCGGCCTCACTAAGGCCGAGTACAGGGGGAGAATGACGTCCCGGGATTTGCTTGAGAAGCATCTATGGATGCAAGCCAGCGTTTTGGTCGCTTTACTAGCCGCAGCATCGCATTGCAGGCTCATGTTCATCTTGTGGTCAATGATGACCCCCAAGTCTCTTTCTTCCATAGTGCTAAGCAACATAGCACTGCCGAGCCTATAAGGATGCTGCGGGTTTTTTTTCCCAAGGTGGAGAACCTTGCATTTATCGGGGTTGAACACCATCAGATTCTCATCCGCCCACTTGCTGAGCCTGTCCAGGTCAGCCTGGATCACCCGCCTGTCTTCTGGTGTGGATGCTTTGCCCCAAAGTTTGGTGTCATCGGCGAACTTGGCCAGTCCGCTTCTGACTCCAATGTCCACATCATTAATGAAGATGTTGAACAGTATGGGTCCAAGGACAGAGCCCTGGGGGACCCCACTGGTCACAGGACACCACGATGAGTGACTTCCATCAATTACTACCCTCTGGGTCCGACCCCGGAGCCAATTTTCCAGCCAGTGGATTGTGGGGGACCCAAGGCGACAATTGGCCAGTTTCTCCAAGAGACGATCATGGGACACCAGATCGAAGGCTTTTTTGAAGTCAAGATATATGACATCAATCTCATCTCCCTTGTCCAGGTGATAGGTCACCTGGTCATAGAAGGAAATGAGATTGGTCAAGCAAGACCTACCCGCAACAAACCTGTGCTGGCTATCCCTTAAGATGTTGGCGTCGGCCAGTCCATTAAGGATGGCCTCCTTAATAAACTTTTCTAAGATCTTCCCCGGGATAGAAGTCAGGCTGATGGACCTATAGTTAGCCGGATCCACTTTCCTCCCTTTCTTGAAGATAGGCACCACGTTGGCCTTCTTCCAGTCTTCGGGCACTACACCAGAGCGCCAAGAGTTTTCAAAGATCCGCGCTAGAGGCTGGGCTATGATGCTCGCCAGCTCCTTGAGTACCCTGGGGTGAAGATTGTCAGGGCCGGCTGACTTGAAGGTATCCAGCTTCTCAAGATGTTCCTTCACAAAGTCAGCATTAATGGAGGGCAGGGGATCACCCTCACCCGGACTTCCCAGCCCTGTAGCAGGCACAGGCGTCCCATGGGGCTGATGAAAGACCGATGCAAAGTACCTATTTAATAGGTTGGCTTTTTCCTGGGCGTCAGTTGTCAGTTGCCCCATCTGGTTCAGCAGGGGTCCAACGTTGCCCCTGCTTTTCCTCTGGCTCCCCACATATCTGAAAAAGGACTTTTTATTGTCCTTGATGCTCAAAGCTAGCTGGAGTTCAGTTGCAGCCTTGGCTTTCCTGGTCTGCTCCCTACAGGACCAGACCAGTGCAGAATAATCCTCCTTGGAGGTGACTCCCATCCTCCATCCTTTGTAGGCCTTCCTTTTTAGCCTCAGGAGGTCTGCTAGGTCCCTGGAGAGCCAGGGGGGCTGCTGTGCCCTCTTGCTGCCTTTCCTCCGAGATGGAATAGACTTAGTTTGTGCATTGAGGATCGCTCCCTTGAGGAGCAACCACTCTTCTTGAACTCCCCTCTCCCTGTGGTCACAGTCCCTTAGGGCCTCACTGACAAGCCTCCTGAGCTTGTCAAAGTCGGCTTTCCTGAAGTCAAGGACTTGCGTGTTGCTGACTGACTTGCCAGCTTTTCGGCGGATGGTGAAGGTGATCAGCTCGTGGTCGCTGTTACCCAGCTTCCCATCGATCACTAGGTCGCCGACTAGGTCCTCCCCAGTAGCCAGCACCAGGTCGAGCAGCGCTTTGCCTCTCGTTGGCCCATAGACTTCTTGAGTCAGGTAGAGGTCATCCACGCACGAGAGGAAGCTCTCAATTTCTTTTGGCATTCTTTGCAAGTTCAGGTTCAACTAAGCCTCTTGACATGTTCACTTTATTTTTGCATTCTTTGACCACAGAAAGATACCCTGCCTTACTGATCAGCCCCTTTTTCTCTCTCTTGTAGATTGTATGCTTGTTCTTAATGGCATATTCAAGGTACCTGTTTATGTATACATAGATCTGCAGTCCTTCCATAACCAATATTTTCTTCTTTCTTAAGATGCAAAGCCCTGATAGTATTTGTACTTTTGCCTTACTATATGCCACTTCTACCACTAGGTCCTTTAGCCCTTGAATTCAGTTTTTACCCTTGACTGTATGTCTTAGTTTGTCAAAGTTAACTTTTCTGAAATCCAAGACCCTTGTTATAGACTTGTTCTTGTGCACCCTGAAATTTAAACTACATTAATGATTGCTTGATCCCAGATTAACTTCTACTACAACTGCTTGTTCTATAAGGTCATTACTACTTGTCAAAATTAGACTGAAGATTGTTTTATTTTCATTGGTACAGTAACCATTTGATAGTAAACACTATCAGTTAACTCATCCAAAAATATCTGCAGCTTATTAGTGTTAGAATGGGAAATAAATGCTACTATCTCAGGGAAACTGAAGTCTCCTATAATTCCAGTTTCCATGATTATTGATTTTTTTCCAAAAAAATTTAAGAGATCCCTTTCCATTTCCAAGTCTGACCTTAATACAAACCCCTAACACAGTCACTTTTTCAGGTAATTTTTTATTATTCCTTCCTAATCTGTTTGTAGCTCAAATAGAAATGGAACTTAGAAATAGAATTTAAATACCAAAGTTCGAAGGAGCGGGTTCAAATTAGCCCTGTGCCAACAGCTACAAAGCTCACTAAGTGCCCAAATTCATTAAAGGAAGACTGCAAGCAAGAGTATGACTGTAGCCATATGATTAGCATTTTATTATTTTAAAAATGCTAATAATAGCATAATACAATGTAATATGGTTGTCATATTAGCTATTTCCCAGTCTCACCTATATAATTCCTTTATTTTTAGTAAAAATTCAGTATTTCTTGTATTGGTTCATTTATGTTTTTATTTATAATATTCTATAATATCTTAAACATCTCATTTTTAAGTTTATCTATAGGGTCCCAATTTTTAGTTAGTTTATTCGTGCAGAAAATAGATCATAATGTTGAATTATGCAGATATTTAGAAGACTGCTTTCAAAGACATCAGGTTCAAATGCATGTTTTTCATTGGACAGGTTAGAGTTTAAATTTACATTTGACTCAAGACTATGGCATGTGTAGTTGAGACGCTATGGCGCAGTATCATTGCCGGGCACTAACCATGACATGATACTACTGTGCAGTGGTAACAAGCTACTCCTCAGTAGCTTGCTGCTACTGTACAGTAGCATCAGGGAAAAACCATGTGGCAATGGTACTGCATAGTAACGTTGGTTAGTGAACAGTCATTTAGTACTTGCTTATGTAAGTTCTAAATGACCACTTAGTAACAACTGCGCAGTCCACTGCACATGTAGACATGGCCCTTGAGAAGTTAAATTAACCTTTTTTACCTAATGGTTCTATATTCGGCCTTGAACAGGCTTTTATTTCTAGCGATGGAAAAATTCTCAGAAATTCTGAGAATTTTTCAATGAAAGAAATCTTTCCAGGAGAGGGAGCAGTACAAGTATACAGCTGCAGCTGCCCCCTCTCTCCTGTTCTCCATGCCAACTTGACCAAAATGCTCCTGGTTTGGGGTTGGCATGAAGAGCAGTAGCTGCTCTATTTCTCTTGGTCCTGGCAGGTAGTGGATCGTCCAGACTGGAGATCCCTGGGCTGTGGAGCTTCACTCACCTCCTGATTGGTCCAGGAAGGTAAGGGAATAATGGAACAATAAATTTCTCTAATGAATTTAGAAACAGTGGAAATGTCCATATATACCAAGTGCTGGTGTCTTTATCACGAACTCACTACCACTTGCACATCTAGATAACATAGTTGTTTTCTTTTACTCTTGGTGCAATCTGATAGGGCTTCTGTGATTCTACATTCAAAGCCATATAGCGTGATCATATGCCTTCCTCTTGTGGTAGCAGGGTCTACTTTCCTCCATCAAAGGACAGAGGTATGAGCCCATTCCCCCCCCAGAAGTGATGGCATAACTCTTCTCTCCTTAGAAGCAGCAGAGTTGACAGCAGCGGAATCTATGTTCTGTTTCTTTTGAAGAGCCAGGAATGGTAGAAGGGGCTTCCCAGTACTATCATAGCATCTGAGGATTATCAGCTTGGGTGGGTAGGATAAACCTATGGCATTTTTTCTTTTTTTCAACACATGGAGTCGTCTGTTGGCCTGGTATTGATAATGCATTCAGAGCAGCGGATCTTGAAGTTAGTCTTCCACTAAGATGGTTGAAGGACAATTCACATATCTCAGAACTATTGCTTTAGCCTTTCTTCAGGCCCTGGCTGATATCACTGCTCTGGTTATACTTAGTTTATGTTTTAAAGCTTTTCTTTATAAGTACAAGGGCCAGATATTTATTTTTTTCTGTTGAAAACTGTATTTCTGACATAATCAGGTAAATCAAAAATCCATTGTCTATGTAGCCTCAATCTAGCTTTATGTGATGAAAGTGCCTGTTGACACTGACTGTTTCTACTTTTACTATGACTTTGGACTGTAGCTCAGCAATGGTAGGATATTTCCAAAAATGTAGCATAAACAAAATCTGACCAGGGAATATAATCTTAAAGCAGGCATACCACATACTATTAATGAAAAGACATTTTGCTGTCTAATGGGCTGAACTCCATTATAGTAGTTCACAGATGAGCTACGATGGCAGCAAATAAATATAAACACCTTCCTAGATAGGTAGATTGATCTTTTTCCAAGTTCCCTGACTCTACACCTGGGCAAGTGACTTTACCTCATATTGTTGTATGATTAAAGGTCTGATTTTTTTTAACATGTATTATTTAATGGATAGTGACATAATAAAATGAAATATCTCAAAACTGCTATATCATAAGTAGAATACTTGGAAAGGTACAGTGAATTATTTTGACTGCTGTTTAAAATAAAACAAAGTATTGCTAGATTACTGGGCAGATATTTAAAACTGATTATTTCATGCTAAAAGCCTTTTCAAGCCTTCATTGATCTTTGGAGCAGAATATGTAATTTATGGAGAATGTTTTAAATGATTCAGTTTGTATACAGGTATCAAAATGCAAAGAGTGATTCAGAAATATTTTTTGTGTTACATTTCCAAGTTAAACCCATACGTAATTTACCTGTTCAGGGTATGAAAATGTAATTCTGGTTTTCTTTATCCTACTCTAGTAATATTAAAATATTTAGTCATCTTTTCTCTCTGTATCTTTTTTGTAACTGTTATCCTTCTTTGAGAGAAAAATGATCTAAATGTTACTTAAATCTCTTTTCCCTTTCCCCTTTTCTTCCTCAAAGAAATCTTGATGCATACAGTATTACTGGATAGGAAAGTGACCATATTGAAACAAGACACAGAATCCTGCCATATGGACTTCTAAAGCCATTGGTGTAGCCGGGTTTCTAAATATAGTTATGCTGTGATGAGGATAATATTATGTCCTACACCAGCCAAGTAATCTGTAACTGTGTCTCATGGAAGTTCTAAAAAGAAGTAGACTTAAGTGTTGCTTGATACAGAGATAAGACAAGAAACATGACTGATATTTGGGTTGATTGTTATGGACTATCTTCATCTTTGGTATTCCCCAGTTGACTCTAAATAAAATTATACCAACAATGAATTTGGACCAAAAGTTTATTAATCTTTACAAACTTTGTTTTTCAGTCTTGATAAATACCTGTTTAACTATAGCTGTAAAAGTGTGAAATATCATTGACACTGTTCTATGATATGGAGGAAGGTAAGGAAATGTTTATACATTTGTTTCCAAATATCATTTTCTCAATGTTTCTGTATGTCACTTCATAATGTTAGCCTTAGATCAGATTAGGATTTTTGTTTTAATACTTTAATAGTTTAGTAGAGCCTGGTTCACTGTCAAATCACTCCAGTTTTACCAGTACAATCTAATTGATTTGAATTAAATTACAGGATTGAAAACTTGACAGTAAAGCAGTTGAGTACCAGTCTCCGAACTTAACTCTATGTAATGTAGTTACATATACTATGTGCCTAGAATATAGTGCAATACGTATGTACAGCCTTATATCTATACATATTGCATTATATTCTAGGCACATATTATATGCAACTACTTTACATAGAGTTAAGTTTGGAGACTGGTGTGTGTGTGTGTGTGTGTGTGTGTGTGTGTGTGTGTGTATATATATATATATATATATATATATATATATATGACTGTACATACATATTGCACTATATTCTAGTCACATACTATATGTAACTACATTACCTAGAATTCATGTATATGTAGTGTAGTTGTAAGTCATAAAGGACTATATATATCAGCAGAACAATTTATAAATATGAATGTGAAGTTTAGAAAAAATCTGATATACACTAAACCTGATCCTCCATTGCCTTACAGCAGATGTAGTCATTTACTCCTCTGCCAAGTTTTTCTAGGCAGTACAGGATTCTTTGTATGTCCTTTGAATGGATTTTAAGTGACTATGCAGGACAAAATTGTCCTGCATAGTCAGATGAACAAATAGCATTCCTAAGGCCTCAAAGCAAGACTGAATTAGGCCTTAGAATGTGTTCCATATTTCTAGGTTCATACTCCATCTATTAAATTCATGAGCTCCTTTTATATTGTATAAAATATCTGATGCATTCTAGGATAAATTCTTGAAAATGCAAAATAAAGCATAAATGTGTTAATTTAGAAAATTATTTCTTCTGTATAGGAACTTTGTGAATTAAGAATGATTCCATATTTTTAATGAAAAAACAACTCTTCAAGTAAGTGAGGATCTAGAGAGTAGAGGTTTCATATATCCATACTGATATGATTCAGTGTTATGTCTTGGAAGCCATTATAGTCTATCATGTCACTGAGTTGCCTTGAAAGGCTTTCTTTTGTGTTGCCTTAAAGAACCATGAAAACTAATGGACTTGAAAGAAGCTTTAATAAAATGTAAAAGTAATAAATGCATTTGATGGATATCATAAGAGCTAGACCTGCCATGTTTCATTGTTTCTTTTCCTTTTTCTTGTAGTTATATTGATTTTTCCACACTAGATGGCAGTACATAAGCACTTGTGTACTATAGGGGCTTAATTTACTTTGTCTAGGTGAGGGAGATATCTTTCTATTTCATTTTTCCTTTTATGTTTATGGCTAAAAAAAGTGTAGATACTAGACTGAATCCTGTCCAGACTCAGAGCCATGGTTCAAGATTGATGCCTAGCAAAGTTGGTGGACAAAAGAAAAAAAATCTCTCCTAAAATTCCATTTGATACTTCTTAATGCAAGGTAAGGGCTGTGGTTTTTTACCTTCCCTACCAGCATGTAGATTGGAGTAGGCAGTGGCCTACTGATATTCTGCTAGGTGCCTGGCCCCAGTGTGCCTGCTCAGTTCTGGTTCAAATAAAACTGGTTCGTATACCTGTTTCTGCAGAACCTGCTCCATGACTTCTGGGGCCAGGCACCTAGCAGTGTTTAGGTAATAATTTGGCCCACTTTTTCATTCTCTCCCAGAGCCTACTTTCCAAATTAGGATGTTCACTTGTTTTTCATCTGTATGTTCTTCTTCACACTCTGTCTTAATACGTGATCTGCATGACCAGAGCATCAGGGCACCTCACTTCATCTTTAAAGCATTTATCATCACAACATCCTGCCAAGAAAGTAAGAATCATTATCCCTATTTTATAGAAAAGAGACTAAATCACAAAAGTGGGACTTTCCAAAGCTAGCTGAAAATAAAACTTGATGATATTGGTCTGTGTTAAATCCAACCAGTTTGAAGAACATTTTAGGCACCTAACCCTTGGCTGGAGGAAGGTAAAATACAAAATATATAATATTCGATAAAATCTATGAAGAGCTGTTGAAGAAGGGGTCAGAACCTCGGGCCCTTCTATATGTATGCCCCTTACTACTGTGTTAGAGAGTTATACTTGCTTTTGTACTCTTAGGCTAGGGACAGGCATTCAAAAAGCCTGAGCATGAAGTGATTCAATCTTTGCAGGTTAGTCTAATCTGCCTCGGCTGAACCAGTTTGTAACCATACAGACATCCCCTCTGGACTGAAAAAATGCAGGCACATGTCTGCAGAGGCTCAGGCTAGAAGCCAGGGGCACTAAAACAGCCTTCCCTTCCCTTCTACAGAGCTGAGCAGGGGGTAGGGGCATGGCCAGGCCCCAGCAGGATTCTATGATTAGGGAGGGGTTCTCCTCCTCCTGAGCAGCCCAGCAGGGAATGTTTATCACCCCTAACTCAGTGTTTATCAGCCCATTAAGAAAACAACAGAGGGACATAACCAGCTATCTGTTGATTCTGCCTTTGTCCCATGTGCCACAGCTCACAGGTAGCCAGCATCTGGTCTGCTAGCTAATGCTGAGGTGTGTGTGAGGAACGGAAGAATGCCTACTTAGTGGGGGGGGGGGGGAGCAGAAGCCAGGTAGACGCCTGCAGAGACTGTCAAAGCTGCAGCTAGGGAGGAGAGGGGAGGGGCCATATTCAAACTGGCTTATGTGAACTGAACATCTGTTCCGTTACTGGTTTAAAGCAGTTTCTGATCACTTAAACTAGTTTATGTGTAATGTCTGTCCCTAGCCTTATACTTCAAAACAGATCTGAGGCACAGTGCATCTTAATTATTCTATGCAAATTTGGCCAGATTCAACAGGAGGGTTTGAGGGTGCCTACACTTTCTCTTGCGTCACAGAAGAACCCCCATAAAATAAATTGATAGGTAAGAAGGTGGGTGATATGGATGTTAATCTCCTCAGGCAAAAGGGGAAATAGGAAGCTTAGTGTTACCATACTACATGAAAGAGCCAATCACTAGGCTAATACATATAAGAGGGAGTGACTCCTCTGTCAATTTTTGTTTTGTTTTGTTTAATCGAAAGTGGTGACCAACACTTTTTTGTGCAGTCTCATTCTATACATTATGTTAAATGTGTGCTGGGCATGCCTATAAAATCAAGCTCCTCAGGGGAGAAAACTGGGCAAGTACATACCGATGGTTTGTTCATTATGATATAAGATAGAGGATGAGTTGCTTAGCAATCAAGAAGGAAATGCTTCTGGGCATGTACACAGCAAGAACTTCAGTTTCCTAAAGCACTTTCCTGTTGAAAACTTATGCCTATACTTTTAGGAAGTGTTTTGAGGCTTATGCTCTTATTAGGCACACAAAATCACTTGGGCCAACCAAATTCCCTTGTGGATCTTGCCCCAAGTGACTTATAAGAAGTTTTTGGCCAGGTAGGAAAATGAAACCATCTTTCCTGAGAACCGGAACAGCACTTGAAATATTGGTCCCTCATTTTCTTCATTTGCATATATTTCTTTCAACCTTTGTTGCCCTTTGTATTAGTTTTCTCCTGTGCCATCCAAAGTATAATTGTTGAAGTTAACATCATTTCAGCTTTCTCTGGAGTGCATAAATACAGTTCCTTCAATTAGTGGTCAAAATTACACTTTAGCACAAAATAAGCCTTTAAATGGTAGATATATTGCTCTCATGATAGTTCCCATCTCATTTGAAATTAGAGGAGAAGAGTGTGAATTTATTCCCAGTTTTCTCCAACCATCTGAACCGTTTATATAACCTTTTTCTTTTATACCTCTTCTGTTCCCTTTGCATGACTGGTTTTCCTGTTATGACCAGATCCACATTTTTCTTATGTATACCTCCACTTAGATATTGCAGTGCCAAAAAATTAGGTGTTTTCTCCTAGGGTGATCCAAATTGACAGGTTTAAGCACTTTGGATCTATAAAGACTCAATGGAGAGATGTAGCCACCTTCAGAAGGTGATCCAGAGGATCTAGATATCAGAGAGGCTCCTAAAGTAAGATAAAACAAATGTTAGGAATGTGTTTGAACTTCCACTCCTCAGCGCTTAAATGTCTGCATATTAGATTCTTCTGCCATCTCTAGATCCAGAGTACCTAGAGGAGAGGTGTCTAACTTATACAACAGCATTAAATTCAGTGCCAAACATAGTATCCCATGAGCACGCTTGGCTGGTGATGGTGTTTGTGCCCTTGTTCTTCCTTTTTTCCACAGTAGCCAAGCAATTAGGGCACTGGCCCAGGAAATGGGAGATTTGAGTTCTAAGCTCTTTTCAGACTGAGGGGGACCCACACTCAAATCTCTCACTTCCCATAACGCATCTTGATCATCAGGCTTATGAAATGGGTTGGATGAGGTAGCCTTTATCCCTCATGTTCAAGCCAGTTTCTGAGAGGGGAGACAGTGACAGGAAACCAAGGGAAAGTGAAACAGAAAGTGTGGACGTGACCAGGGGAAGGTAAAAGTAAGTGGTTTTCAGTTAAAAAGTAACAAGAAATAATCACATAAATGTTCAAACTCCATGATTCAGGCCATCAAAACCATGAGATTTTAAAAACTCATGTTAGGTTTTTCTTGTTTTCCGTTTTTTGAGTCTTTAACATTCCTATTTTCAAGCCATTTTCTGCCCCCCCCCCCCCCCCCATTAAGCGTTAAAAGCACTTGCTTTCATTTAAATAAAAAGTTTGGATTCTGATCTAATATTATGATTCAAAAAACATTTCAGTATCAGTATGCTTGTGTTCCAGTGTCTACAGTTGGTCTCACAACAACAGATCAGGGTATTAATAACCTTAAAGTAACAATGGAATTTAGAAATCAGTAGCCTGAAATAGAATCAAAATAAAGGTAGATAATATATAATGTATTTTGGGCAATTGAAAGAAAGGGTCTGAAAGACCTGAAAGAGAGAGGGGAGGACTCAAAATTTATAGTCACATTGTTTTCTTTTATTTGAAATACACTGCTTTAAGAATTTTTTTGGGTGTAGTTTGCTCAAAAATCTGAGAATTGTTTCAAGTTTTAGTCAATTTTTTACTCACAAGGAGTCCAGTCTGATGTTATAATTTTATCTTTGCTCACTGAGCTAAGCATTTTAAGAATAGGAAAGCTGTAGCCTGGGGCTGGGAGGAATACTGCCATGAATGCATTTTTGAGAAAAATTGGTTGAGTTTGGTGTCTTATGGAAATATACCATATGCAGCTTATTTGTTCAGTTTTCCTTTATTTTTGCTACATCACTATTGAATGAACTGGAAAGGCAGCACATTAAGATATAGAAAAAGATTGTCTTACTGCTGTCTACTGAATCTATCATTTTAGCTGTTATTGATTAAGCAAAGGCCAAGAAAATTATTTGCTTGTCTGCTGTTGTGGGGTTCAGAGCTACTGCACCTCCTTGAAAAAAACAGGCAAATGTTATTTGCAGTGATTTTATGTGCACTACAGAAACTCATAGCCCTTCCTGTAATGTATTGCATGTTTCTGCCAAAGTACAAGATGCAGATGGTTTGCTGTAAAAATGCAATACAAATTATATTGGATGGTAGATCTCCAAGATATCACTTAAATCATTTCTTATTAGCTATTGACCAGATGGTGTGAAATTTGAACTTGTCAAGAATTTTTGAGAGAAGAGAAAGGGACCAGTGCACCTTTGCCATTGTAGCTAAAAGGAGGTTATTATTTGTGGTTTGGGCATGCATCTGAAATGTAGGAGATATAGGTTCAAGTTTACATGCTAAATCAATCAGAATGGGAGCTTGAAACTTGATATCCCAGGGTGTCACAGTGCTGACAACACATTATTTTGTTGAGTGCTTAAAAAAGAACATTGATGTAGCCCCCTGGCTGGAGCATGACAAAGTTGCCATAAAGGCATGCTCCTTAGCTCCTTCCATCCCAGGTGAGCTGGTTAGTGAACAGGAGAGCTCACTGACAGGTTTGCCTCATCAGTTGTTGCTGCCTTGGCAACACCTCTTGTCACTTTCCCAAAGTCAACCATGGGGGTAAGGGGTGGTCAGATGATTTCTGATGCCCATTCAGACCTTACTATCACTGTAGCCCTCCATGGCTTGGGCAGATGGTTTGCTATAAAAATGCAATACTAATTTTAGTGAATATAGATCTCAAGGATGTTAATTTTCCATATATAGCACTTGAGTCTACTTTCAGTCCAAATCTGGAAGATATCCTTCTGGTACAGGCTTCCTTTCATCAACAGTTTGACATTCAGTGGTTTCTCCAATCATAAAACAGCCTGTTTTCCAGTCGTTTCTCCAATCATAAATTCACTTGCAACATATTTATTTAGCATCTCTTCTACGCCCTCAGCCTCTGCCTTTTTCATCTTCAAATCTCCTACAGTGTTTTTCCTTTCATCACCTTCCTTCCCTTGATATGCTTATACATGATTTTGTGAGGCAAGGATTTTTGTGGGTGGCTATCTTGTATTGAAGCAACTGAATGATTGGGATAGACTCAGACAAGCTTTAGAATACAGTGACTTCTTCAGGGCTCTGAGCTGCAGTCAAAAGCTTGTCTAAGCTATCCTAAGTATGCAGTTTGTCCAATAAGACATATCATCCACAAAAATTCTTGCCTCACATATTTCCTGGGTCATCATGACTACAGGATCACTACAGTGCTACTTATACACTACTTAATTATTCTTGCCAGTGCAGTACTATTTTCCATTTAGTATTGTCTGCCATTTGGATTTTCTTCCTATATATTTTGAAAATGTTCTCCCCTTATTGCTTTTAATTTTTGTCTTTTATATATACTGTTTTTCCCCTATATTTACTTTATTATCTTAATTTTTTTTTTCAAAATAGACATTTATGTTTCTTTTGTAATTATTTCTAAATGGCTGCATTTTTTTCCCACTGGAGTGAATAAGAAACATTTGAAAACTAAGTTGCTTTGTCTCTTGGTCTCATCTGTTGTAAAATATAGTCCATGCTATTTTTTTTACCAGTTCCCTCAATCTTTTCAAAATTAACTTTTTAAAAATGAACAACTTTAATTGTCCTCTTAGCCCATCTCCTCTAATCCTCATCCCCTTTAACTTAGAAAATCCCAAAGACATTTTTTTCTGCTGCATACTAATTAATAATGTATATTATTCATATCAATTGGCTAACTATAATATAAGAAACAATATTCTGCTACAGTTCTATCTCTAAATTAGTTGCTACAGTATTATCAATAGACTGAGATGGTTGAGTCACACAAGTAAAGAAAGTGCTCTTTACACACCTTTGTTAATAAGTAGAAGCTAAACAGTTCAACTGTGATCACACAAAGGATAGAAAAGCCATGGAGAACAATCCACATTCCCATTATTTAGTATGTCTCTTTCAAGAACAAGGTTGGGTGATACTGACAGTCAGTCACTTTGAGAGCTGCTTCTGCACATTTAGTGCTGGGCTGGCAAGTTTTCCTTATTGTTACGTAAGCATCCTTTATAACATATGCATGTGTTTGAACATCCCTTTTCCCTTGTTTGTGTCTATACCCCACTCTTTTAGGACCCCCACATTTTTAGGCTAATTACTAGGGCTGTACGACGCTTTGGTTGCCGATTCGATTTGGAGGAGATTAGGCCCAATTTGGCGGCCAAATCTCCAAATCCAAATTGAATCAGTAGACCCATTAAAAGGTCTGAATCAAATCCAAAGCCTCCAAATCGATATGAAGAGATTTGTAGATTCGGATTGCCTGGGGACAGGCAGGCACAGCCAGGCAACTGCAGGTTCTCTCGTGGCTCCTCCCGCTGTGCCTGCCTCTCCCCAGGTGGGGGGAGCCATGGAAGAAGCTCCAATGGCTGCCCTGCCCAGCCCCATCCCCCACTTGGCCCCCAGCCTCCTGGCACTTACAAAAAAAAAAAAAAAAGCCCATCACTCTGAGGGATCAGGGTCTCTGAGGGCTAGTGATAGAGCCCCTCTGTACAGTGGGGGGCAGCGGGGATCACCTCCCCACTTGGCACCCACATGGTAGCTACCCCAAGGCGTGGGTGCAATGTGGCTTGGCAGGGCACTGTGCACTGTCTGGGAGCTGGGGCCACTGGGGCTGAGCACTACTGGGCTCTGGGTGACTGCTGCAGCTGCCCCAGCTCCGAATCTCCAGATCAGCGCCAAATCAGTGCCGAATTTCTGATTCTGATTCAGCCAAATCGAATGGGGACAGTGCTTTGTATCACCAAATTGAATCACTGTCCTCTGAATCTACTGAATCCAAATCGAATACTTCCCTATTTGTACAGGTCTACTAATTACTTTTTCTACATAACTATTACAACAAGTTATATTTTGACTATTCTATAGAGTGATCACTGTGTACAGCAGTTTAATTTATTTTCAATTTTGTAAGTATATCCTCATATAGAAATAGAATTTTTAGTGCTACTTCTTTGAGTAGAATAATATGGATCAGAATTTGGCACGTACTTTGATAAAAGAGAGAAAGTATTTAGTTCTTATCTGTTTCCTTTACAGGAAGTATAAAAAGTGCCATTATAAGTCAATACTATAGTATTGACTTTCCATGGACAATTCTGATTCTTTCCCCTTTTTGTTTCTATATCCTATAACATTCCTGTGCATACACCTTGACAGTGCCCCTTGCAAATACTGCTGCTACTTCCCAGAGCAAAACTGTTCCAGCTCCACTAGCCATGGAGGAAGAAATGGGATATACTCATAATTATAGTACAAGAGATAACTTTCTAAATATTATTTTTGCTATTTATGATTAAACATTCAATCATTTCTTTACATAATTCTTCATCAGTAAAATGCTTTCAAGCAGTTTATTGGTAGAGTTGGGTACTGAAAATTTGCGCTGTTTTAAGAACACATTCTGTTTCCCTTTACCTTTCCCAGTTGAATGCATGTCAATATGAAAATTACAAATTCAGCCAAATAGTAAGCATGAGCTTAGAGTTAAATTAAATGAGTATTTCCAATGAAGTCAAAGGAACTACTTATGTGTATCAAGGGAAACGTGGCAAATATCAGGGTCATAAGTCTGAATATTGATTATTACAATTTTGAAATTCACATTTTGAATTTTGGATTTTTTTCTTGACTATGCATTTAATGTTGCTTTATTTGGTAATATTAAGCTCACTACATTTGTTCAAAAGCCCTTGATCTTGCAAAGATATGATACCTGAACATGGCAAGCAGTTTTATTTTTTTTTTAAATTTGTGTGTCAAGGTATATGAAAGACCATTCTTGGTTTTAATTTTTTTTTTGTTCTTTTTCTATAATGTCCACATTTATTTTTAGATTACATTGCATGCTGGAGAAGAAAAGGGGCTTTGTATAGTAAAGACCTTTCCTTTCCTGGTGACATTATGGGTAATGTAATGTAATAGGTAATTATCCCATTATAGTTTTCTCTAAGTAGGGTAGTTACAACACCAGGAAGCTTTCTGCCAGTGGAAAACTGACATATATTGCTGAATTCAGGAGTTTTAGTACTACTATATTAGACCCAAGCCTAGCCATACTGATTGATTTAAACACAAAGGCTACAACAGACATTAAAAAAGCCTGAACCTGAATTGATTCAAACTTTGCGGGTTAGTCTAACCTGCCTAGGCTGAATCAGTTTGTAACTGTGCAGACATCCACTCTGTACTGAAGAAATGTAGGCACATGCCTGCAGTGGCTCAGGCTAGAAGCTGGGGGGCAGGGTGCTAGAGCTGCCCTCCCTTCTCTTCCATAGTGCTGAACTGACAGGGGTGTGGCCAGGCCCTGGCAGGATGCTCTGATTAGGGAGGGGTCCCCCCCTTGCTGGTCAGCGAGGGAGCCAGCAGGGATTTACAGAGCATTTACTTACATAGCAGTGAGTTACACAGGGAGCATTTATCAGCCCATCAGCAAAACAAAAAGATCTATCATGGGTTCAAGCTCTTCTTAAACAACTTTTCCCAAGGAAGGAATGGAGGGATATTACTAGCTACCTGTTGATTAGCTCCAAAAAGCCCTAAGATGACACTGTCCTGTCTGCCTTTGTCCTGTCTCCCACAGCATGGACCAGAGCCAGCATGTGTGCTAGCTAATGCCAAGAGGTGTCTGTATAAGGCAGAGGGAAGTGGGGAATCCCTGTTTGAGCAGGGAGTGGTGAGGGGAGGAAGGGGAGCAGGAGGAAGCCAAGCAGTCACTGCTCTACCTGTAGTTTCTGCCAAGCTCCAGCCAGAGAGCAGAGGGGTGGGGCCAGCTCTGCTGAACTGGAGTAGAGAACAGAGCCCCGCACAGTATTGCAAAGCACCTGGTATTCTGGGGGACAACTTAAACCATGAAGGGGTCTGGGACAGGCTTTGCATAAACCGGTTTGACCCAAATCAGTTAGGTCTGATACTACATTCAACCAGGTTTATCTCAAACCGGTTTCAGTCATTTTCAAACCAGTTTATGTGCACTGAACATCTGTTCTGTTACAGGTTTAAACTGCTTTCTGATTACTTAAACCGGTTTATGTGTAATGTTTGTCCCTCAAACAATTGGTTTCACTGAAATTTAACCTGCTACCTATGCATGATCTTGTGAAATGCTATTGACCTAAGAATTACTATGCTACTGAACTTTCAGGTTATCTTTGCGTCCCTTCATGCTAACAGTTTCATGGTAGGGCATAATTCAGGCTATTTCTTCTCTGCATAACAGAAAAAAAATGATAGGGAGCAGAGGCAGTTAAGTTACTCTACAGCTATATCTGGATTCTCAAGAAGCTCAATTCTTGTTTGGGTATTAGGAAGTAGGGCTGGAAGGGACCTCATGAGGTCATCTAACCCAGCCCTTTCCTCAAGGTAGGATGATCCCTGACTTAAAGTATCCCAATCAAGTTCTGTTGTATCTGCTCTTGAAAATGTCTAGGGTTAGAGATTCCACAGATTCTCTGGGGAGCCTGCCCCAATGCATGGCCACCCTTGTAGTAAGAAAGTTCTTCCTTATCTCCAACCTATATTTCTTCTGCTGCAGCTTGAGGTCATTGCTCCTAGTCATGTCCCCTACAGCCACATTCACTATAGTAGACTGATTGACATTTGCTAGTAGATCTGCTTAGGACTGTTTCCTTCCATCCTTTGCTCTGAGCTAATTTCCTGAATTAATTGTGGCTACCCAGGTGGTTTTGAATTTTTGCTTTGCAGTCACACATCTTCTGTTTTTTTTCAGTACATGTCCTCTTTCTTTAAGCAGTTGCTACCAAAGTTGTTTGTCAGGAAGGAAGTCTCTACATCACCTGTCAATGGGAGGTCATCAGTATGGATAAGGACTATTGTTCTGTGGTTGTTGCATTACATAATTATATTTCCTCATTCAACTCACATATACAAAACAATCTAAAATTGTTTTCCTCCGTTTTTCTCTTAGAAAACTCAGGGATATTACATGAAGAAAGTGTGTTCATGCAGTTACCAGGTAAAAATTATAAAATGATGGAATAGAAAAAAAATTAAGGTTCTAGAAGTTATTTTTCATTCATCATGTTGCATTTTCTATTCCTGTTTTTCTAGTTGAGTATGTAGCTGAAAATACTAGTGGATAGAGTGTAAAGCATATCCCTAAAATATTCAGGATATGAGCTAACTGTGCTTCTGGAACCTTAACTTTTGCATTTCCTGGCTGTCATTTTTACTTGGCATATTCAACTGAGTTTGCATTTAAAATCACATTCTGTATGAAGATGGCAAGAGAATCATATTGGCAAGAGAATGGCAAGAATTAAATTTCAAGAGAAAAATATTTGAAGGGGATAGGAACATTATACTCAATCTTTAGCAGTCAACCACAAAAGATAAGATATTTAATCAGAATATTCACAATGTTATATACAGAGAGGAATTAAAAACAGACTGGCATATTAATTTAAATATCAGGAATTGCCAGTCCCAAACTACCCAAGCATCAATATTAAAATGATAGACAGGGTTCTTTGGGTAGATGTGATATCTTTTATTATTATTATTATTATTATTATCTTTTATGGAAAAAAATGTTCTTTGCAAGCTTTCAGGTGATGCCTATCTATTTATGCCTGAAAAAGGGTGTGTGAGCTTGACAGCTTGCAAAGAACATTTTTTCCCAACTATTTAGTTGGTCTAATGAAAGATATCAGCTCTACCGAAAGAACCTTGCCTGCCTGTGTCCTTAGACCATACAGCTACAAGCAACAACCCTCAATATTAAAATGACTCTTTGTCTTACTGTAAAAACATATTACAAGGAATTCTCACTTTTAGCCGTTATACTGGGTGATTGCCTATTTCATGTGGCTGTCCAATTTGCAGTTCTCCCCAGATTGCTTCTTTCCTACCTTATCAAAATAGAAGCAGTAACTGAAGTCTCTGCTGCTTTTGCTGAGACTGACATGATGAACACAAGCTAACACGTCAGCAGCAGAAAACTAGTTGAGATGAGATGCTTGTGTTAAAGACATATAAGTAACCCAGAGATACAAAAGCTTCAGACCAAGAATTAGGCAACTGAGAAATGGAAAAAGCAGCAGCATTTCTTTTTTCCAGATTAACCTCCTTTTTAATAAAGTGATGCACTGTATAAATCAAACAAATAGCACAAACAACAGAACAAAATGTGTTCAAGAATACTTTACATTTTGGGCTTTGTGAAATTGTTTGCTTATTTTATTATTTACATTCTTGGTGAACTTATTTTATTTGATATTTCAAGTACTGGGTAAAATTCAAAATGGAATACACAACTGTAACACTTCCATTCTGTTCCATTCATTCTTATATAATGTGATCCTTATTACATTTTATATACTGCACCTAACAAGCTGATGTTAAAATCCTTTAGAAACAACTGAAAACTTTTTTGTCACAGAGAGAGTATAGGGGCAATATTCCTGATTTTTCCTTTAATCTGCATATCAGTTTTTCTCTTTTATGTTTACATTTTTAAATGCATATTTTGTGGTTTAGTAGTTAATTGTGAATATTTTCCAAAACCTATGTAATCCTGGTAGTTTTATCCTGATTACTACCACCTAGTGATTCTGCTTTTCCTTGGCTGTGTATTTTATGTAGAATTCATGAAGTGACAAGTGATTTTTTCTGAGGATGTTGAACTAAAAGAGAATATTTGGAAAGTTACCTCTCTCCTTACTGCATTTTACAAAAAACCCCAAACAAACAATTGTTTCTGAAGTATTTTAAATCACCTTTCTTCATAAACGTGAAAGGTATTCCTTCTAGAAGAAGAAGAACGAACCTGCTTAATAGGTTTCTATGGTAACAGTTGTAGAACATTTGCAGAAGTTTGATTTTATTACAAAAACCTGTAGAATAGCACTGAATAGATCAGCTTGGCATTAGGTATTTTGCTTCATTTTTGTAGTGAGTTCTGACAGGTAATAGCCTATCAATATGACGTGCATATGAAGGCTGCAGTATTGAATGGCAATCTCAATAGACAGGTTTAGCTTCACACTTTCATAAAATCCTATGCCTCCACTATATTTGCAAAGTGGAAACTCTCACTAGAGCAACTGGCAAAGCTGAGCTTCACTTTTGCTAAAAGAGAGCCTGTGGCATACCTTTCTAGACTATAGAAAGTTTTAAAAAATCTTCATTATTTGTTTCTTATTAACCTCACATATATTTTCAATAAGGTTTGAAATATGTAATGAAGAGGTGTTACTTCTGGCTACAAAATAACTGAATAAAAGTTTTCAGGATTGGGCCTTCAGTAAAAACGTCTATCAGGAATAAGTTCTGGCCTTGTACATTACTACATTTTTTAAAGAGTATCTGAATTACCTGAGTAGGTAATTGTAATAGTAATTAATAATAGCATTTTGCTTGATATGGCAAATAAGCTCATCATTTTGGGTGTGTTGATCTTTTTTATGATTAAGTAAGAACTGTGACATGCACTTCTTGCATATAGCTGCACATTAAACTTTTTTGA
The DNA here is from genome assembly GCF_030867095.1 of Alligator mississippiensis. Classification (NCBI taxonomy): domain Eukaryota; kingdom Metazoa; phylum Chordata; order Crocodylia; family Alligatoridae; genus Alligator; species Alligator mississippiensis. Next base: position 54,231,779 of record NC_081825.1, on the reverse strand, counting down.
GAATTGATAAAAGTTTATAAATAAAACAAATAATCTGTTTCCCTCTGAGCCAATGATAAAAAGAATGCAGTAATACAAAACAGCCTTAAGCATGATTTTCAGATACACTTGTGAGTTTTCCATGGGTAGGGAAGTCCTTGGGTGGTACATAGCTTTCCCAGACTGTGCTGGGCTTACGATCAATGCTGGGGCATAGACAGAGTAAGCAATAGCATGGTCTCCATGGGCTGTGCAAAGCTTCAGTTCGTGATTTGATTTAGCAAAGATTTGGCCCAATTTGGTAGCCAAATCTCTGAATCTGAATCAAATCAGAGGACCCTTTAATTTCTCTGAATCGAATCAGAATCCTCCGAATCAATTCAGAGAGATTCGGAAAGATTCAGAGATTTGGACATAGAGACAGTTTTAAATGATTATTCTACATACCTCTAGGTAGGAGGGGGCTCATGAATGCTGAGATGCTGGGCTTCTTGGAGTGTCCCACAGAAGCACGGGGGGCTCCCCCTTGCATTCAATCCACTTCTGGGTCCACTGGGGAGCACGGGGGGGGGGGGCATGCCACCCCAACTCAGGAACTGGTGCCTCCTGGGTTGGCGGGGGGGGGAAACCTGGGGTCCCCCCATGGTTGATTGCTGAGCCATGAGTGCAGGCGGGCCCCCCTTGCGCTCCCTGGCAGATGCAAAAGTGGACCGAAAGTACTTCTGGTCCACTTCTGGGTCTTTTGCTGAACATGTGTGGGAGCTCCCACCCCACAGCACAGCCTGTCTCAGAGCTCCTGCAAGGCTGCTGGGCACCATGGCTTGGCTTGGCTCAGGGCCCAAGGCCCAGGGCCCCCTGCTGCAAGGGAGTCCTCAACCCAGCCTGGCCTGCCCTTTGCAGCCCTCACCTAGGCCTCCTCAGGTATATGGATGTTTGCATGTCCAAATTGCCTCCAGCCAAGGCTGACCCTAGGGTGGTGCAGCGCTTGGGACAAATAAGCCTGTGTGGGGCCACCTTAAGAGAGCCGGGTGGCACAGGCTGCAGAACAGGATGGAGGTGACAGCCCTGGTCCTGGTGTTGAGGGTGCTGCCACTGGTGCAGCCCACCTTAGGGTTCAGTACTTAGACCAGTGCTCTTCAACATGTTCATCAACGATTTGGATTCAGGTATTATAAGCAACCTGGCAAACTTTGATGATGACACCAAACTATGAGGGAGCATGGTCACGCTCAAAGACAGGCTGACCTGAAAAGGCTCGTGAAGAAGGCAGACTTCAACCTGATGTCATTTAATACAGAGAAAAGTAAGGCGCTCCATCTGGGGAGAAATAGTCCACAACACACTTACAGGCTTGGCAGTGCTATGCTTGCCAGCACCACAACTGAACAAGACCTGGGTGTCATGACTGACAACAAAATGAATATGAGCTATCAATGCAATGCCGTAGCTGGCAGAGCTCAAACATTGGCATGCATCCATCAAGGCAGCTTGAGCAAGACAAAGGATGTCATCCTCCCACTCTACTCGTCCCTGGTGAGACTGCAACTGAACTACTGCATCCAGTTCTGGGTGCTGCACTTCAAGAAGGATGTGGAGAACTTCAAAGAGTCCAAAGGAGGGGCACGTGCATGATTAGAGGCCTAGTGACCAAAACGTATGAGGAGAGGCTAAAGGACTTGAGATTGTTCAGCCTGGAGAAGAGAAGAGTCAGGGGACTTGGTGGCAACCTACAAGTATATCAGGGGTGTACATTAGGCCTTGAGGGAGCATCTATTCACTAAGGCTCTCCAGGGGAGGACAAGAAATAATGGACACAAACTGATTGAAGATCACTTCAGACTAGACAAAAGGAAAAACTTCTTTATAAGCCGAGTCTCGAGGTTTTGGAACAGGCTCCCCACAGAGGTGGTACAGTCATCCATCCTGGCAATCTATCAAAAAACATCTTGATGCCCATCTTGCTGGGGTCATCTGATCCCTGCAGTCTTTCCTGCCCAAGTGCAGCAGGGCTGGACCCGATGATCTGTAAGGTTCCTTCTAGTCCCTAATGACAACAACAACAACTATATACCCACTGTACATATTTAGTAGACAGTATTTAGGCTGTGCATGCATACAGTGGCATGCAGTCACTCAGGTACCTGCGTAAGGCCAGATAATTCTTAAAATTGTAGTTGGGCAAAAGCTCACAACAAATGGGTGTTTGACTGGAGAAAGAAGATCCTCCCCCCTTTTAGCTCTGTAGCCTAGAAATTAGGCCACTCTCACTGGAAATGGGAGACCTAGGAAGAAGACTCTCTTGTGTTTCAAACCAATAGCCTAATGTGTTAAGGATCACCCAAAGGGAACTTGAACCTCCATTTTCTGCTTCTTAGCTCAATGCTTCAACCATCAGGTAACAGTTACTCATTATCTAGACTGATCCCCTTGAAGCTGGATCACTTGGGCAGTTGAGAGGGATGTTTGTAGGGCCAGAACAAGAGATGAATCCATGGGGCGACATCTACATGAGGCACTGACTGTGCAGTAGCCCGAGTCTACTGCCCAGTAACATCGTGTGGTAGAAACCATGATGTGGCACTACTATGCAGTAGTCTCAGGCCACTGCGCAGTAGCATCACAAATAAGCTGTTCAGTGGTGCTACTGCATAGTAACTTGGGTTACCGCGCAGTCACTTAGTATTTGTTTATACAATTAATGTCTGCACAGTCAGTGTCTTGTATAGATGTGGCCAGGGTGTATCATTAATATGAATGCTGTTCTGAATGGAAGAAAGTCCTGCAATTTAGCTTAACACTTTCTCCTGTTGGTAGAAACACTTTCTTATGCTTCTTCACACATGTTATCATTGCCTAGTAAATGCAAGATGCAAAGGGTCATTCCTAACCTGTGACCTAGTGGCTTGAGCACTATTCTGAGAAGCTCTAAACCAGTGAGCAGCCCTACAGAGTCTTGAGATCCTTGAGGGTACTGCAGGGTGCTACACAGTGTTAGCAGTGTTAGATGTGCAGGCATGATTCATAAGATAAACTCAGAGATTTCAAATAGGAATCCATTGTGTTAAAACCATTCTGATCTGTTGTGGTCTTTCTGACTTGTTTGCAACAGAATAATTGTTGCATTATTTATTGTAGTAAAAAAATGAGTGAAAAGTAAGAGCAGGCATTTTCCAAGGGGTGCCTTGAACCTAAAAAGTTTGAGAACCACCACTCTAAACATTCAGAGCTAATAAAATATGGTTATTCTGCAATTCACATTGGAGTTGATCATACTATTCAGATGTTTATTCAGTAGAGTAACTTAGGTGGTGTGGTGCAGAAATATCTGCTGCCACAGTTGGCAACTGCATATACAATTGACATAGGCAGTTCAGCTGCCAGCGTTGCCCTGTGTACAACTGACCTGTTACTCCTGCATGTTTATGACACTGTCCATCACTTTTCCAAGAGCTTGGACACCATGGTCTATTTTTCTAATATAATTACATGTCTTTAGAGATTTCATCACTGCTTGCTTTTAAATCCATGGACATGCAGTCTTTTTACAGTTCTGACTTACTTTATATTTATATAATAAAAACAGCTGTTGTTATTTCAAAAAAAAGGATTTTTAGGGGAAGGTTCTACAAATAGTACAACAAAGTCATCAAGAGAACCGGACATTTTTTAATTCTGAAATAGTGCATGGATTTGTTACATACAGAAGCTATGGTTTCTGGAACATTGGTATATCACCAGCACATAGTACTGACAGGCAGGCCAGCTGGCATTCTGATTGTTGCCACTTATACGTTATGTAAAATGAAGTATAAAGTCTGGATGAGAGTAGCTGACTGCAAGGGTTCCGAAGTTTTTATTTGAGACTTCTAGTGCATGAATATAAACTGAGGGAAGGTTACAAGTTAAAAATGTCTCTGTTCTTGTGGATGTCCATTGTTGCTTGAGTAATATATGATGCAGAGAGTTTTGTTTTTGTTAAAGTACAAACCTTAATAACAGCTTTGTCAGGTGAAAATTATATTATCTTCATTTTGTATTATGTAGTTTCCTACATCAATGTTAGAAAAGACTTTCAGCTCTTAGGTCCAGGATGAATCCCCTAAACCGTATTTTCTGTCTTCGTTATTGCTATCAGCAGAGTTTCAGAAATTAATGAAGGCGTGTATTCCCAAAGGCCTAGAGACGTAGCAGCAAATGAATGCACAATCCATTCCAAAAATGTGAACTACATCCTTGTGATATTTTGCTAAAAATTATTGAGAAGAACTTAAACACATTTTAAACTGTTCAATAATTAACCAAGAAATGAGCAATTTGAAAAGTATAAGCTCAGAATTTATGCTTCTCTAGAAAATATTTATTTTTTCCAATTTTGATTCCTTCAAACTGGCACCACTGGCATCTGTGTTGTAGGGATGGCTGCCAGTGATCTCAGTAGGCACAGCTTCCAGGCCAATATAAGATATCCCTAGACTAAATAGATTCAGTCTTAGAAAGTTGACCCATCACTACGTTTTTGTTGGTTATCTCCTATCTCAGTACTAAAGAAAATAATAGGTACATTCTGTACAAAAGTCTGACTTAAAATGGTATGAGTTTATTATAGGACCCTGAGAAACAGTTTATTTCCTCGGAATTCCTTGGCAACAGCATGGGGACCAATTATAGAAATTGAGAAATGTAGCTCAGTTTGTTTCTTCACAGTGGTGACTTCTTAGTCCATTTGAACGTTATTGCCAACAGCAAATCATTGATTGAATTTTTGCAGAAAGTAATGAAACTAGTGATATCATGAACATAATTGTGTTTAGCATGAGAGCACAATAGCCATGTTGGGTTGCTTCATCTGCCAAATTTAATGCAGATTTTTTGGGGGGGGTATTTAATTTGTTCAGGTTTCTGCAGTATAACAAATATTTAAGATTTTTTAAAAGGAAAATCAAAACTACTAATCTAAATTCTCTAAACAGATCATGCAACTGGAATCAGTCTTGGTATAGCCCTGAGTTTAGATATATGTGTTTATAGAACTTGCACTTAGATACACATTTAATGGAAGGATGCATGTTACTCATATTTTGGATGTGGAAATTAAGGTTCCTGGATCACCCTATTTCATTATGGCTTGAATCAGCTTCAATATCTATGTTTTTCACAACTAACTTAACTTGCTATTTGTTGCCCTATGGACTGTTCTGTCTTTTAACTTAATATAACATTTCTTTATACTTTGCAGTCCACTTGCCCTTTTGTTATTTGAAACCAAAAATACCCATTAAAAAGGAATAGTTTTATTTCCAACCAAAATTGAGCAACAGTGTTGAAACCTGCTGTGAGTATTGAGAGAACTGCTCCCAACTGTGATATTTATATTTCATTGTTTATCAGGAAGGTAACTTGCCAAGTTATTTCAAGTTAAAGGCCAAGGTTATGTCCCACTGAGATAATAATAGCATATTTCTTTATAGAAAAGTATTGGTCTATTTTTTTAATTATACCACAGTAACTATATGCTGCACACATTAGAGGTAATGTAACTATCTATTGTGGCTAGGTTCAGATATTCAAAAAAGCCCAAAGTGGAACAGATCTAAGTTTTGTTGTTTTCTGTAAGTGGCATAGTTTAGATCACTAGGAAACAAAACACACATTCACCCTTTGAGGGAATTGGGACAGGGAAAGCAAACCTTAGACTGGGTTCCATCAGTTTAAAACCAGTCTATGTGTGCTAAACTTCCATTCTGTTATGGACATAAACTGGTTTCCAATCTCTTATACCAATAGAAGCATGATGTCTGTACCTGGCCTGTATGTGGTACTAAGTTATCAAATATTATCAAAGCTTAAAATATGAAATCATTACCTAATTCACCTCCATTCTTAAACTTTATTGTTCTTGCACTTTCATGTTGTGATACTGCATAAAATTTCTAAGATTTTGAATGGATTTAAAACTCAATCATTCCAGAAAATATATATATAAAAAGTAAACACTGTATCTCTCATTATTCATTTTATAAGGCAATCAGAAGTTATATGTATGCAAAAAGTCTTTTTTAAAAGAAGCACCAAAGATACTTCATACTATAGCCTGTCAAAAAACTAATACTACTTATATCTACATTTTCACTCAGATTATTCAGATGTTGTCACATTAAAGTCTAAGCATGTAATCAACTATTGTTTGGCTTTTAATGCTTTCAGCTACTCAAAAAAATGATGGTGCTGCCCATAAAAGGAAACTAGATTTCATCTGACATTGGGTGAAAAAGAAATGTTAGTATGATGTTCATCCAGGACTTGCTTGCAGACATAACTGCACCCTTATAGGCTTGATAGCTGGTGCCATGGATTAGACTGAGGAAAAAATCTGGATCTTAGAAACAAAACAAATAAGTTTCATAGCTGTTAGGGTTGGAAGGGACCTGAGCAGATCATTAAGTCCATGGGCAGGAAAGAATGCTGGGGCCAAATGACCCCGGCTAGGTGATTATCTAGCCTCCTTTTGAAGACACCCAGGGTAGGAGCAAGCACCACTTCCCTTGGAAGTTGGTTCTAGATCCTAGCCACACTGTGAAGTAGTGCCTCCTAATGTCTAGCCTGAATCTACTCTCAGTCAATTTATGGCCATTATTCTTTGTTACTCCCAGTAGTGCTTGGGGGAACAAGGACTCTCCCATTGCCTGCTGGTCCTCCTTGGCAAGTTATAGACGGTCACCAGATCCCCTCTCAGCCTTCTCTTGTGGAGGCTGAACAGGTTCAGGTCCCGTAGCCTCTCCTCCCTTAGGGTCTGCCCTGCTGCCCCCTGATCATGTGAGTGGCCCTCCTTTGGACCCTCTCTGCTGTCCATATCCCTCCTGAAGTGCGGCGCCCAGAACTGGACACAGTAGTCCAGCTGTCAGGGTGCTTCCTGCCTCCTACATAAGGGGACAGCAAAAAAAAATTGCATTATAATATAATGAGAGGATATGACCATGTGTTTATCTCACTCTGACTAACATGCATCTGGAATAATAATACTTCTGTAGCTTCTTTTATGCAAGGGGCTTATAATTTGGCAGCAGTCCTTTGAATGGCAGGGAGGAAGCATAGATATGCCTGCCATTGACTCTATAGGGTTCTAGCTATCAAATCCAAGAATTTGAATCACTTACTGGGACAAAGTGCCTATGGTTTAGGTGTTGCACTGCTGATGTGGAAAAATTTACAAGAACAATTTGAATCTAGCCATTAGTTTCCTATCTCCATTTTATTCATGTAAGTACAAAATATCAGTCTTCAGACCACGTGTTCACTTTTTGGTGGACATAAAAGTGTCTACATTTTGTAGGCACCAAGGTTTCCATCCATTTTCCAGGCACCCCATTTTTTGCTGTTGCCCATGTAGACAATCATCCTGATAACAATCGGTAGATTGTCACTTAAACCAGGCCTGTCCAACTTCAGAGTGGTTGGGGGCCACATGCCACACAGATTGCAGGGACTGGCCTGCATATCTGGTGGGCTCCATGCTGTGGGGGACTCATGAGGCCCCTGGGATTCTTGCTGCATTTAGTCTTCCACTGCTATATGAGTCTCCCTGTTGCTAACACCATGTAGGCAAGCCCTCATCCTCTCCCCTTCCAAGCATGACCACTACAAAGGATATTCCTTCCTGTTACTGCCCCACAAGCAGAATAAGCCCTCACCTCCAGCCATATAAGAACCCCTGTTGCAAGCGCCTCATAGGCAAATACAGCCCCCATGCCCCCACACACCACTGCTATGCAATCAGTGCAAGCCCCACCACTCAAGTCCTCCACTGGTGCTGCCACACAGGTAGCAAACTCATTGGGCCTCCTCACTATGCTGCTCTGCATCAGAAACCTCAGCACAGACACCACAACAAGTGGAGCCATGAGGGGAGTGGTGGCTGGGCATGTGCCTGGCCATATGCAGCCCATGGACTACCATTTGGACAGTCCTGACTTAAACCAAGGAGGAATTCACAAATTAGGATGTCCCTGCATTTATCCTTCCTTCATGAACTGATCCAGTAAATGTTCAGAGTATATTGCTCATGTTGGATGTTGCTCAAACAGTCTGGTGGTATATTTCAGTTCAGTGTTCTTGCATTAAACAACTCATTTGTAATGTTGAATGGCCCACTTTCAGATTTATTTTCCTCCAGATTTGGAGCCCAGATCTCTTATGTCCCAGCAGAATATCTTACATGCAGGTTCATATGGCCAGAGCGTGACTGTAGTCTGGGAACTAGTATACTAAAGAGACCCAAATTCTAGGTACTGATCCACTGAATACTTAAATATTTTGTGTATGGTGAAACAACTTTAACATGAGAATTAAAACAACTCTACCCCAGACTTTCCGATAACTCAATAATTAGATGTATTCTTTGGAGATGGATGAACTGGATTTAAATCTCAGGTCCAAATTAGATTGAGGAGAGATTTGATTATGGATCTATCATATGAGTGCTCTAAACATTGGGATAATGAGTATTAAGACAGCAGTACCTTCTTTGTTTTGTGTGAGAAAGGACTGACCAGTAGGGGTATGCAAAATGGGCCGTATTCGATTTGGATTTGGCCTGAATTGGGGACAATGATTTTATTAGTTGATTCAGATCACTGTCCCAGATTTGATCTAGCTGAATCTGAAGATTCGATGCTGATTCGGAGAATTAACGATTTGGACATAGACACAGCTTTAAAAGTTTTTTCTACATACCTTGAGGTACCAGCGTGGCTCATGAACACTGTGATGCTGGGGCAGATGGATTATCCCACAGGAGCATGCCCCCCCCCCCCCCGGCGTGCTCAGCAGTAAACCCGAAAGTGGACTGGAAGTACTTCCGTTCCATTTCTGAGTCTACTGGGGAGTTTGTGGGGGTCCCCCCCACACCTCCCTGGCTTGGCAATCAGCTGTGGGGGGGACCCTGGGTGCCTTTCCAGACCCAGGAGGCACCAGTCACCAAGCTGGGGAGACGTGGGGGGGACGGGGGGGGGCAACATGCTCTCCAGCACACCTGGAAATGGATTGGCAGTACTTCTGGTCCACTTCCAGGACTGCTGCTGAGTGCACTGGGGAGCCCTCCATGCTTCTGTGGGACACTCCATGTGCCCCAGCATCACAGCGTTCACAAGCTACCTGCTACCTTGAGGTATGTAGAAAAAACATTCAAAGCTGTGTCTGTGTCTGAATCACTGACTCTTCCTGAAATCTCTCTGAATCGATGTGGAGGGTTCCGATTCAATTTGGAGAGATTAAAGGGTCCTCTGATTTGATTTGGATTCAGAGATTCAGCCACTGAATTGGACCAAATCTCCGCCAAATCAAATCAAGGACCGAAGTTTTGCACAGCTCTACTGACAAGCACATACTCTAGGAGAGAGCTCATAGTTGTGAATCCTGAGTGTAGTATTTTGCTTATCTACAGCCTGGAGCTAGGCATTTAAGTCCGTGAGAGGGTTAGGACTTTGGTTGTATCCCTTGCCACTGCACTTCTTATTGTCCACCATGGGAAACAAACTCTCTTCATGCATTGTCCAGGGCACTGAAGTCCTTAACTGCTACAGATTCCACTAGGTATCAGGGTGCCATACTGAGCCTAAGACTTTCCCCTAATCATGAAAAATATTTATGTAAGAGTGGGAGTTAAACCCAATCTCACTATAGCAGTCCAATGTATTATTCATGGACCATCCTAATTTCTATCTAAGTGTAAATAAAGTGATATTTTAAATATTAATTTAATGAAATTTATAAAGCTTAAGTATGACCTTAGTCACTCTTTTGCAAATTGAGGAAATTGCCCTGATTTATGTCAGTGTAAATAAGAGAAGAATTTGTTCCACAAACATGGGACCTAATAGAAATATTGAGGTTAATAGAGTCAGATGAGTGACATAGTTCAAGCTGAGTATGTTTAAGTTCTGCTAGTGGATATTTTTAAAAGATGCTTATGATGCTGGAGTGAACGGAAAAAGGAATTTATCACCAGCACAGTAAATGCCTTTAAAAGTATGATTATACTATTGTTACTAGCTCATTCTTTAAAGTTGCTAAGTACTTTTGTGTGGTTCTGAGTGTCCACTATTGAAGTTTATGGGAAGTGAGTTTTTAACATGCTGTCAGGTTATGAATAAAATGAGGAATGAGGTAACATATTGAAGTAGAAAAGAAGGACAATAAGTTAAAGGTGGAATAATCCACCACCCAAATTGCTGGACCAGGTTAAAATTGTCAAAATTAAGTAAAACTCTACAACAGCAAAATAACAAAATAAGGCAACATCTGTATTAATGATAAGGTACGACTAGAAGATATTATTTTAGTCTTTTTAACTGAAACAAAGTATTTTCTGTAAACAAGTTTATAATTGTTTGGAAAATCATAGGTGGATAAAAGATTCAGAGGTTGAATTGCTTGCTTGAATTGAATAGACAAGCTATAACAAGAGAAAACTCTCATGCAAAAACTTGCCCAGAGGGTGTTTCATGTTTGCAATAGCTTACCTAGAAAGGTTTTTGAGAAAAATGCATTTGTGTTACTTATCTTTTCTTGTGCCTACTCTGCACATATATTTGGTCGGTGACATGTTTACTAGATAAGCTCAGCTCATCTAAATAGGTGGCTTTTCCTCTTTTATGCTTTTACATGTCAGTGTGTAAGGAAATTATGCTAAAATCAAAATACAATGAAAAATACTATTTCTAAACCTCAACTTGCGTATGACTCCAGAATTAGGCTTGCCATTGTGTTTTAGTAATGGGTTTAATTATCTTTTCTAGTAGCAGAAAAACGTTTTCTTTTTGCTATTGGTTTAGAAGTTTTGCTTGTCTGAGACTTTTGGTGGAAATTGAATTTGAACCATTTGTGGCAATTGTAACTCTGCTGCACAAAACTGATAAGATAACCTGTTTGAGAAGTTTATGTGGAGTAGATGCACTTTGCAATAAAGAGCAAGTAGCATGAGATTTGAATTTCTACAGTGTTTTGCAGCTCCATTTCACAATGAAATATTAACTAACCTCATTCCATGATATTTGCATCAACATTTATTCTTTTAAAATTCCCATTTGTTGTTTTGAACGAATATGTATTATAGTTTAGCACTCCATGAGTGTTGGAATGACAGTTATGCAGAAACATACACCCTTTTTTGGCTTTGGAACAATGTTTTACTGTAGCAGAAGGCATCATTGGCACTACTGGAGCCAAAGCTTGCACATTTATTCTGAAGCACAATCTCCAGCTGATATCTTGTGTGATGTCTTCTGTATCTCTGTAAAATATATTGTGAACAAGCATTTGGGAATAGCAGAATAAGAATCTTCTTTTATGATATAGCCATGTTACTTTCAGATTATAGGGTTATTTATGCACTGTTTATATGATGTGCCATTTAAATAAAAAAGACACTTGCCATGATTAATATAGTTACTGGTTAAAATATATCATAAAGCATGACATGGTTGAATACATCATATCATGACATGGTTGAATATATCATAAAGCATGACATCTAACTAAACTTTATCATGTTTGAAAAGCTTTACATTTTTTGCAAAATCTATAATACTGTTATATATCTTGTATATAATTGTAGAGATTGTAGAGAGGCAGCAGCAGGGCACCAGACTACCAAGCATAGACCCTGAGATGGTGCAGAGGCACTTGGAGGAACTGGATGCGTTTAAGCCAGCAGGCCCGGATGAGCTCTATCTGAGGGTACTGAAGGCACTGGCTGACGTCATTGCACAGCCACTGGTGGGAATATTTGAACACTCATGGCGCATGGGCCAGGTCCTGGAGGACTGGAAAAGGGCCAATGTGGTCCCCATTTTCAAGAAGGGGAGGAAGGAGGACCCGGGCAACTATAGGCTATTCAGTCTCACCTCCATCCTTGGCAAAGTCTTTGAAAAAATTATCAAGGCTCACATTTGTGAGAGCCCGGCAGGAAAAATTATGCTGAGGGAAGACCAGCATGGGTTCGTAGCGGGTAGATCATGCCTAACTAATCTAGTCTCTTTTTATGACCAGGTTACAAAACACCTGGATGCAGGAGTAGGGGTAGACGTCGTTTACTTAGACTTCAGAAAGGCCTTCAATACAGTATCCCACACCATACTGGTGAACAAGTTAAGAGGCTGTGACTTGGATGACTTCACGGTCCGGTGGGTGGCGAATTGGCTAGAGAGTCATACTCAGAGAGTCGTAGTGGATGGGTTGGTATCGACCTGGAAGGGTGTGGGCAGTGGGGTCCCGCAGGGCTCGGTCCTTGGACCGATACTCTTCAATGTCTTCATCAGCGACTTGGATGAGGGAGTGAAGTGTACTCTGTCCAAGTTTGTGGATGACACAAAACTGTGAGGAGAAGTGGACACACCGGAAGTCAGGGAACAACTACAAGCAGACCTGGACAGGTTGGACATATTGGCAGAAAACAACAGAATGCAATTCAACAAGGAGAAATGCAAAGTGCTGCACCTAGGGAGGAAAAATGTCCAGCATACCTACTGCCTAGGAAATGACCTGCTTGGTGGCGTGGAAGCGGAAAGGGATCTCGGAGTCCTAGTGGACTCCAAGATGAACATGAGTCGGCAGTGTGACAAAGTCATCAGGAAAGCTAATAGCACTTTATCGTGCATCAGCAGATGCATGACGAACAGAACTAAAGAGGTGATACTTCCCCTCTATCAGGCTCTGGTCAGACCGCAGTTGAAATATTGCGTGCAATTTTGGGCTCCGCACTTCAAGAGGGATGTGGATAACCTGGAGAGGGTCCAGAGAAGAGCCACTCATATGGTTAAGGGCTTGCAGGCCAAGCCCTATGAGGAGAGCCTGGGGCACCTGGACCTCTTCAGCCTCCGCAAGAGAAGGTTGAGGGGCGACCTTGTAGCTGCCTATAAGTTCATCATGGGGGCATAGAAGGGAATTGGTGAGGCTTTACTCACCAAGGCGCCCCTGGGGGTTGTCTCAGACGGCCAGAGCCGACTCGAGGTGATGTAGTAATTACTCGTTCGCTGGGCAGGCTGGTGAATAGAGAGGCAGACAAAGCTTAATGGTTGCAAAACTTTACTTACGCCACTTGTAGCCGCGACGCAGACGGTCCGGTCGTTTGAACAACTATGTTAGTTGCTCCAGCTGGCAAGGCTCAGGCCAGCTCATCCGTCCACAAATCAAGCCAGGAGGGAAGGGTACGTCGAGGATTGCGCTTGGTGACGGGGAGAAGAATCGATAGGTGATCAGTCTATCGATCAGCTCAGCCGCAAGTCAGATCTCTTTTAGAAGCACTCTGCAGCATGCTCAAAGCTCTCTGACTTGGGCGGAAGTTGCACGAAATTTTAAATGTCTAGCAAGCCAATTACTAGCCTCCACGTAGGAATAATTTAGAACTGGCCAATAGCGGGACACAAATTTGCATTGGAATGGCGGGAACTCTCTTGCACCGGGGTTTTTCTGTTGCAACAGAAAACCTTTGCTGTGCAAGAGGCTCTCATGTGGTGGGAAAATTCCATTGTGCCGAGGCACCAAAATCACTGGGTTGTGACATGCCCCCTTGCCGACGGCACAATCTGGAATTTTAGACACATGAGCACATCATAAGGCATCTTTGTTTCGGGATTTTTTGACCTGGCAAAGCTTTAACAACCAATAAAAATATATATGTACAAACAAACAATTTGATAGACCGGGCTTCTTAACAAACTATAAAATATAATAACTTGAACATATAACAACAACTATTGATCATCGTCTGATTGGAAAACATCTGCTTGGGACTCCCCTCGTTTATTAGTCAGTCCGTCTTCTCCTATAACAGACAATGTCAATTAAAATACTTAATAAAATGAGAGAAAATAGTGTCATAGCAAGTCCTGAGCGAATGGACGTTCGCTGTCTCAGTGTCTCCTTCACAACCATAACTCTATTGACTCAAATGAACTGTAGTTTGGTGCTCGACGAATCTCACAATCAGGCGGTTGTGGATTACTGCTTTGCTGGGGTTAGAACTGTGAAGAAAGAAAACAACAACACAAAACAAAAGAGACTCATAATTGGATTCACTGTAAGGATACTGGGTGAACGTCAGAACGGCGAGTCATCCAGTTGTGATGAACGATAATAGGAGGACGATCGGGTTTTTCTTCTAATTGGACAGAATAGGTATTAGGATATTGTCCCAACCGTTGAACGGTTCTCTTGTGAACTTGTGGATGAGACTGAAGGGGGTGTGGTATTGAAATCCACACTAACTCATCTGGCTGGAACTTAGGTTCCCAAGGTGGGGGTTTCTGGACATTAGCTTCATCCCATAATGGTTTAGCGGTGTTCAGTGAGATGAGAACATCATGATTGAATTTAGTCCAGTTTTTAAACGTTCCTCCTCCTCTGAGGCGAAGTTGTTCTTTGTACAGGCCTATGTGTCTTTCCACAACGCCGTTGGACTGCGGGTGGTACGGCAGATGGAGGTGCCATGCTACGTTGTGAAAACGAGCAAATTTATCTAGGGCGTTAGAATTAAAAGGGGGTCCCCCATCAGACTGAATCTCATGAGGAGGTTGCCAGGTGGCAAATACAGCAGTTAAGGCAGAAATAACAGCAGTGGCATTGCTTTTTCATAAGGGGATAACTTGTAACTGTCTTGTTCCCAAGTTGACAACAACTAATCCTTTATTTGGTGGCTTAGACCCTGGGAGGGGTCCTAGCAGATCTACCTGCCAAACTTTTCCTGCCTGAAACTGTGAAGAATCGAAAGTTCTGAGCTGATGTTTGGTTCTATGGCACTTTTCTTTTGCACACATCTCACAGGCTTGAGCTACCTTTTCCCAATCGCACCGGGCTCCATATGAGGCCGGCTCCGTAAGGGTTCGGCACCAACGTTGATGGCAAGCCCGTGGTCCTGGGTGACCCCAATTTTCATGAAGCCACGCGAGGAATGGATTTACTTCAGGATCGGAGGTAGATGTGATAGGCAAGACTATGCTGGTCTGGAGTGGATCTTCTAAGAGCTTATCAATGACCTCATGTACTGGATCAGTATCCGGACGGTGGGACTTAGTGTGTCTAATCAACGGGAGGCGTGCAAGTTTAGTTAGCATCTTCCAGATGTCTTGCCAATCATTCAAATTTTTGGTGGGAAAGGCTGTACCAGTAAGAATTTTATAAATGTATTGCGAATCAATTGCGATGATTGGAATGGGGAGCGAGTCGTTATGATGTATCAGACAATGTTCTAGTACCTTGAGGAATCCTAACAATTCACATTTCTGAGCCGAATTATCATCTGGGTCGGCTTGAAATATTTCCCTATAGTTACAAGCTTTGCAATAATATCCATAGCCTCCGCCATGTTGGGAGGTTCCATCTGAGGCCATCCATGCCGGGGCAGAAGTTCCATACAGTGTAGGGACCTTCTCCTCATCTTCTGGGCTTGGATCAGGTGCCGTGTCTTCCAGCCTCCAGCAATGCTAGTTGTAATGGTGGGTAAGCACTAGCGTATTCCAGGTCTTAGACTCTCCCTGAAAATGTGGGTCGACTTTGTCCGCATCCAACAAGGGTAATAACGTGGCACCAGGAGCGCGTAACGTCCCATGCCCCCTTGCTAATGGCTCCACCAGTTGTTCAGCTAGGAGGATTTTTCCTACAGCTCCATATCGACGTTGTGCCGCTTGAAGCGTCTTATGGGCCGTGTATACCAGCTCATCGTGAGGGTTATGCACGACAGCCCACACGTGGTTTGTGGTGAACCCAAGGGTTACGGTTAGTGACTCACCCAGATCGATGGCATGGAGCTGTGTATCTTTAACTGTGGCTAGCAGGCGAAGCAGGTTCCGCTGATCTCCTTTTGTCCAGGGCGTGGACTTTTGGGATTTGTTACGAATCTGTCGCTGCAATTTGGTGAGGAGTGCCAAATCACTGGGTTCAACATAATGCCGATACCAATTCAAATGAGCCAAAAGCTGTTGAAAGTGCCTCTTAGTGACAGGGAGGAATGTTTTTAATGGATCGATGTTAGGACCATCATGCGAGATTCCGTGGCAGATGGAACTGATGTATCGAGTGCCAAGGAACGTGATGTCATCTACAGGATGTAGGCATGACTTTTCCTCGTTGATTGTCCATCCCTCACTTTGAAGCTGAGCGACTAGTTGGTTGACTATACTAGTAACTACGGAACTATCACTACCCATGATAGCAATATCATCGACATAACTCCAGATTCTCAATTCCTCCTCTGGGGGAAGAGTGTGTGAGGCTTGAAAATTCTTTAGGGTATTATTCATGGCACCAGTGGCTAGTGATGGAGCGTTGCGATATCCTTGTGGACAAACCGTCCACCTGTACATAATGACATCAATACACATATTTAGTATTCCTTCCGGGTCAGTTATTGGGATGGAAAAGAACATGTTTTTTAGATCCAGTGTGACTCCGACCCACTTACTTTGTTGGAATTGTGCCATCTCAAACATACATTGTGGCAGAGTAGAAGGATTAGGTTGTTGAAGTACTTGACATCTTTTATTAACCTCTCTATAGTCTACGACTAGCCGGGTTTCGTTAGGCTTTCCGGGTTTCGCAACTCCCCATCCTGATGACAGGTAGGTGCTGGCAGTTACGGTCTTAATACAGCCTCGTCACTTGAGTCGCCGCAGGAGGTCAGTAAGGGACTGTTTTAGAGGACCCTTAGTTGGGATCAGTCGATATCGCCAGGTGGAGGTGTTACGAAACGTTGGTCGATGCCAATCCTGTTCTGGGATAATAATGGATAATGCTTGTAGCACTTGTTCTTTAAAGTGAAGCGCTCTTATCCCTGGGATTCCCAAAATGTTGATGCCCCCTAGGACGGCCTCTAGGAGGTATCGGTGGCCTTGGACTGAGAATTTGACCTTTGTGGTGACTGCAATAGCATTAAGCCCTTGTACCTTAATCGTTTTGGTGGTCTTTTGGTGAGGTATCATTGAGGTAATCACATGGGTTTGAGCTCCAGTATCGAGAAGGAAGAATACTTGTTGTTTGTCATCCAGATCAGTAGGGTTGTAAACAGTGAGTTCGGCATATGGACAAGGATCAGTGGGGTCAGGTTTGAGTTGGAGAAGGCCGCCAGCGGAGCCGATGGCCATGATTCGTTTTTTGGTGGGTCTTCAAACTTGAATCCTAATGTTTCGGCCAGACGACACTGGGCCCTTTCTCCCAAAATTCGCAACTGAATCTTTGTAAGTCCGGAGCGGGCGAGAAGAAAACCAAACATATTCCTTTCCTTTGTAGTTCTTTCCTTCGGGTTTCTTGGAGGTGACCACCATGGCTCTCGCCGGGGGGTAAACTCTTGACGTCTGGGTGTCAGTGTTTTGGCTGGGTATGCTGAAGGTCGGTCCCTTATATCATCAGAAGCTTCTTCACCTTGCTTCATGAGTGCCTGCAGTCGTGGAAGATAGCCTAAGAGATTTCCCACTGGTTGACCCGCCATTGGGTTCAAAAAGAGTCGGAGTGTAAAGGCATTTGCTCCTCCATATACCTCCACGCAGGTATCTATAGCTTCCAGGGGCATTGGAATTGCCCCGGGGTTCGATAGGTGGTGATGAGCCCATCTCTCTTTGCGTTGGACTGCTGTTAGTCCCATTGGATTCGTTCTCCAGCTTCATGAAAGATATGACACCCCGACTATGGCCAGGAGGAGTTGCTCTGCAGTAGCCTTCTGCGAGCGGCCTTCATGCCAGGTGTGAAATTTGTGGGTTACCTGTCCCACTACGAGCGCCGGGAGCGGGATGGGCCAGTGGGCACTGTCCATGACCACAGTCAAGTCGGTAGCACGCCCTCCGCTCCATGCCGCTTGTCAGGTCAGGGCACTCGCTTCTTCCTTGTCTAAAGTGTCAGTTCCAAATTCCACTATTAATCGTCCTAACCAAATGGCCAAGGTTTCTTCTGGTTTTATTTTAGATTCTCTACAAAGTTCCTGAATTTCTGGTCAGGTGTGTGTGCGAGAGATAACCGTGGTACGCTTAGTACCTTCTTCATCTGCAATATGCTTCATCACAGCTATTGGGTGAGCTGCGGCAGAGAAAGAGTTAAATTCTTCATCTGGGAGCATTGGATACATCCCTCCTCCCATTGCCCCCTCCCCATGGCAAGGAGGCGGGGCCGTTGGGAACAACGTCACCTCAGGGGGTGGAGTCGCTAGGCGGATCCCCGCCGGGTCTTCTGAAACTCCGCCCCTCTTTTCCAGGTTCCCCGGATGGCTCGCACTTCTTTCGGCGCCACTTTCTGCTAGCGGCATCATACGGCTGGCGCTATTGATAAGCGTCGCTCTGGAGCTCTTTGCTGTCCGCTCCAGCGACTCCTTACCCGCCGTATGTATCTGTGCCTCTAAATTTGCGTATTCCCTTAGTAGACCTGCTACTGTACGGAACAGCACATTCATCATCTTTCCCTTCTTCCATTTAGTTAGACCCCATCTTGGCAGATGACGGCCCTTAGTTTCCAGATCTTCCCAGAGCTGAACGAGGAGCTCATGGCCCCGTGACCCAGGCACCAAATCCGGACAGTTGAACCAGTCTGTGGGGGTGGGTTCCCCTCCTTCCCTTAAGTATTGAGTGCGTTGAGCGAACTCCTGAGCGGGGGTCAGCTTTTCCGCCTTCCGTGTCTTTACCCCGGCTAAGGATATGGTTGATGTTTCCTCCGGGGGTCGATAATAGACCCGGTCGCTCCCCATTATGCATCCGAACTCCCCAAGGGATAGCTTAGTTCTCCATTCTTTCACGACTGCTTCTTCTCTCTTTACGGAGAAGTAACCATCAATATTTCTTTCATCCCCTTCTACTGCCTGGTGGTAAGCGATATGCGCCCATAGATCGTTTGCATTCTCTACGCGGTGGGTCCCAGTGCACCAGGGGCAGCACCCAATTAGGTTCATCTCCATCACCGTGCCCTTAGATCCCATCCTTGTCGCCATGTCTCAGACGACCAGAGCCGACTCGAGGTGATTTAGTAATTACTTGTTCGCTGGGCGAGCTGGTGAATAGAGAGGCAGACAAAGCTGAATGGTTGCAAAACTTTACTTACGCCGCTTGTAGCCGCGACGCAGACAGTCTGGTTGTTTGAACAACTATGTTAGTTGCTCCAGCTGGCAAGGCTCAGGCCAGCTCACCCGTCCACAAATCAAGCCGGTGGGGAAGGGTACATCGAGGATTGCGCTCGGCAACGGGGAGAAGAATCGATAGGTGATCAGTCTATCGATCAGCTCAGCCGCAAGTTAGATCTCTTTTAGAAGCAGTCTGCAGCATGCTCAAAGCTCTCCGACTTGGGCAGAAGTTGCATGAAATTTTAAACGGCTAGCAAGCCAATTACTAGCCTCCACGTAGGAATAATTTAGAACTGGCCAATAGCGGGACACAAATTTGCATTGGAATGGCGGGAACTCTCTTGCACCGGGGTTTTTCTGTTGCAACAGAAAACCTTTGCTGTGCAAGAGGCTCTCATGTGGTGGGAAAATTCCATTGTGCCAAGGCACCAAAATCACTGGGTTGTGACAGGGGTTACAAGAAATAATGGTCATAAGCTAGCAGAGAGCAGATTTAGACTAGACATTAGGAAGAACTTCTTCACAGTTCGAGTGGCCAAGGTCTGGAATGGGCTCCCAAGGGAGGTGGTGCTCTCCCCTACCCTGGGGGTGTTCAAGAGGAGGTTAGATAGGCATCTAGCTGGGGTCATCTGAACCCAGCACTCTTTCCTGCCATGCAGGGGGTCAGACTCGATGTTCTATTGAGGTCCCTTCTGACCCTAACATCTATGAATCTATGAATCTCTGTTCATTAAAATATTCACTGTCAGTTTAAAACTATGGGATTTACCTGAAATCTTTTGGGGTTTTTTTCCTGGAATGACTCTAACTGATTTGTTGGTAAAACAATGGTAATGCCTTAGTAATCATGATAGGACTTATGATTTGTCAACAACAGCAGCTTTCTCAGATGATAGTGATGCATCGTAATGAGAGAAACCATGTGAAATACATATCTAAAAGGTTAAAATCTACATTTTCTCATGTTTTTGTCAGGGAATATCTGAATAAGAAAAAAAAGGAGCAGTGCCTTCTGAATTGTAATCTTTTCCTCTGGCCTTTAGTTCTGTTAAACTGATAATTGCCTTCAAAATACCAAGCACATTTTTCTTTGAATGATTTCCAAGTTTTCATTTAATATGTAATGCAAGGTTCCTGTTGAAATGAAAATAAGCTAGTATCATGATTTTACTGATTAGTTTGCCTGTATTTCAGCCCACCTGAATATGTCCCTCCAAACTTGGGCATAATATGCAAGCTAGTTTTTCTCCTACAAAGCTGTGCCTGAAATGCACCAAAAAATCTTCCCTTATGTCCAAAAGTCAAACGGAAAATGCAAGAAGTGAACAACACTTTCAAAACCCTTGATCTTTCTGGTTATACCATAGGTAACATCTGTTTTCAAGACATATATTAATTAAAATAAATAGAAATTTCACATTTGAATATTTAGTGGGCAGAATTTGCTACATCAGCACATTTTCTATTTTTTGATGAATTCATAGATTCATGAATTGTAAGGCTGGAAGGGACCTTGAAAGATCATTAAGTCCAGCCCCCTACACCAGGCAGGAAAGACAACTGGTGTCAGGTGACCAGTTTCAAAAACACTTTCATAAGAATCCTTATTGCATAATTATACATAAAGAATGAACAAAGAAAGACATGTATAGTGCTAATTATAATTTCAGTACAATCACTTTGTAAATACTGGCTTCTTATTCTTGGACAAAATTCCATTTTGATTTTTGACTCCCAATGCTTCTGCTTTCTTTGCAAGCACTGCACCTTCCCGACTGCTGTTTTTACTCCCAAGGGGTTGCTAGCTTCTACTACAACACAGTTTGAATAGACAGACACAGTGGGTGCATCTACAAGAGATGCTTACTGTGCAGTGGACTAATAACATTGTGCAGTAGGGTGCTGGTCAAAAACCATCCTAATACACTATTGTGCAGTGTTATTAGGCTACTGCACAGTAAGTGTCACAAAAACGCTGTTTGCTGCATTGTAGTACAAGCTACTAAGTATTAAATTAGTACTTGGCTAACCAACTACTAAATGTGCTGTAATTAGGGCACATTAGTGAACATGTAGATGCGCCCAGTGATATAACCAGAATGCCTTTATTCATTGTCTGCTGGATGAACAGGTTCACTAACAGAGAAAATAACTCCAAAGGTATATAGATCCAAAGCCTTCAAAAAAGTATGCATATTAAATGTACCTTATATGTATTAGTCCAGTCATTGGCTAATACACATTTTGTTACATAGATTCCCTGACTGTAGATTTACTAATCAAACATGTTGTTCTAATGAGGTGCTATCTGGTATCTTACTCCCTGAATTTTAGTATACCACAACTGAAAGAACTCCACAATTGAATTACTCCAAACCTCCATCAATCTGTCGAGTCATAAATCAGACCTTCCTAGTTAATTCAAGTCATTGTGTATCCCACTCTCAAATAATCAGTCTCACAAACCATCTTTTCAGGAGGCTTTCCTGATTTAACCCTTCCAAACTTGCCCAGCAGGGCCAACAACTGCTGAAGCATTGGATCCTTTATTTGTACATTTTCTCATGATCTTGCACATCCTGTAAGTTTTGCCCTTTTGATTTGGTCTTCACCAAACATTGTTACTCCCTACATCACTAGATTATTTCTTTCCAACCACCAACAGGTCTCCTTCATCCCTGCCCAGTTGCTTCATTTGTCTTGCTCTGCCATCTGTGACTTCCAGTTCCTCAACATCAGTGTATTGTCTACAACTTTCAACTTCTTCCTCTGTTCATCACTGATAGAACAGATTCTATCCATTCTATATTTTTCCTTTCCCCTTCTCTCTCATGCCACGGTCAGCATGAGCAGATCTAGAATTTTGAAAACGGAGGTGCAGATGGTGAGGTGCATTATTCCATATAAAACAACACATATTTTTCTCTAATTAAAAATAAACTAGAAGCTTTACTAATACATTAGGGACCTTTCATTTATGATTGAAGCAAAAACAAATATAACTTCATTGGAATGAATTAAAAGCAATCTGCAGGGCTGTGAAATAGGAGCTTCATTACCAAGAGCAGCTAATACACAGCAGAATTGCAGAACAAAGGATAGCTTGATTGGTAGAACATCAAAACCATTAAAAAGAAGAGAGGGTTGTTAACACCTGTGGAATGAAGAGTTTAAAAGGGAACAGGTAGATTATAATAAGCCATGAAGTCAAAGTGACTCCTTCAGCACTGACTGACTGGAAATACTGCCACAACTGCCAGGCAGTTGGTTTTAAAGTTTGGGTGGTTCAGAAATCAAAGTGGGATGCAAAGTCACCAGTGCACCCCCCTGGGCCCACCCCTGGAGGTCAGTTTATCTTGCGAGACAGCGGCTCTGGTCCATTCCCAACATCTTTTTTCTGAAACCCATTGCTGAGTGTACCCGCTCAAGGAGGATACAGGTTGTTAGACCTCCTAGCTACAAAGTGCTTTGTCTATAACAGATCATCCTCTCAGTTTTAAAAGTATGGGGTTCAATTCCTACTCCTAAAAATAAGAAGGATGCAGTTTTGCTTTCTTCACTTCTGTTTCCATGTGAATAAGCATTTCTGGATATTAACTCTGATAATCCCATAGCCATGCTGATTTTTTCCATATCCTCCTTCATGTGGCTATTTTCCAAGCAACTCCCCTTCTCTATCTTAATTTAACAGTAAAAGGCTGATGGTATTTCTATAGGCTGTCATAATATTGCTCCCTGACTGCTGCAAACATTTTACATGAGAACTAGAACTTTTGAGAAGCCATTCTTGGTAGTTGCCTGTTCACACAGGTGGTGTCCCCCATATGGGGGATGGCAGTAAGCCATCAAAATCTTATATTTTTGGACTAGCTGGAGGAAGGAGAGATGAAAGCTGCTTCTGGATAAGCATTTTTAAAATATATACTATAAGACTCTATTTCACATTGTTCTGAGATAAATGTACTTGTTCAAGTCAACATACTGAACAAAAAGAATACAGGACAAACATATTTGAATGCTAGATTATATCTGGTGGAGCAGTAACTGAAATGTGCGCAAAGGTCATAATGGACAAGCATCTCAGCATAGGCTCCCAGTTTGATCCTGGGCAAAAAGTGCCAGTTGGCATGTCTACAGGAGATGCTGACTGCGCAGTAGCCAAAAATACTGTGTAATAGTGCATCACAGCATAGACAGTACTAATACGCTACTTCACAGTATTATTAGGCTACTACAGAGTAGCACCACATAAAAGACGTTCACTTGGTGCTACTGTGCAGTAATTCTAATTACTGCATATTTATTTAGTACTCACTAATACAAATACTAAATAAATGCGCAGTAATGACTGTTCAGTAGTGGCTTGTGTAGATGTGCCCCATGTGATGTTTGGCTCTATAAATGTGTTGGAACTAGGGGATTTTACCTTAGTACAGGAGTATATCTAGGATTCTGAAAAACAGGGTGCAGTCAAGAGCAGATTGGAGGTTGGGGGTGGGGGGAGGTGGGGAAGACCAGAGCTCTCAGTGGCAGAAGGTTCACTGTACATGTGCTACACAGGCAAAGGGGGAGAAAAGGGTGCAGCTGCATAACTGCACTTCCCTGGATCCATCCATCCATCCATCCATCCATCCATCCATCCATCCATTCTTGGTGGGACAAATGCTGAAATTGCTGCATATAGATCTTGTCCACATTTTAGAAAATATTTTTAGAAAACTGGGGAGAGTGCAGAAAATGCACAAAAATTATTGTAATACTGGAGAGAGATGTAAAGAAGTTGTCCGTTAAGCTAATAAAAAAGAATATTGAGAAGTGACATGGTTAAAATTTATTTTTATTTCATAGAGAGAAAATGTCAAACATCAAAGAATGTTTAATATACCAGAGAAAGTTATATGAACCAGTGGATATAAGCCAAACCCCCAACTTAGAAATTTGTTGCTGAATCCCATACCATAATCTGAATCAAGTCACTTGCCCCCTTCAACTTTGCACTTCTGCCTACTGCCCACCCTTGAACACCAGTCTGTGTATAAGCTTGCTGACTTATTCAAAGAGTAGATCAACAAGTCCAGTGTTACCATCAGCAAGTCCAGTGTTACCATCTACTTCCTCCCTATCTACTTATATCTCCTGTCTCTCACATGTTCTTATTTTCTGTGGAGGTTTCTCAGCATTTCTTTTCTCCTTAGTCCTAACATTGGTTAAGCAAGTGCCAAGTTGTGGTTTCTCCTTCTCTGATAAACTATGGTAAGTGGATAGTTGCCAAATCATTTTATCAGATTACAGCCTATATTTCTTGTATATTTTTGTATTCTGGCTGGCACTAAGAATATAAACCCCTTGGATAGAAACTGTCTCCTTTGTTAGTTGATTTTCAGTATATTTAGACTGCATATGTAATAAGTATAATGTCTTGAGATTTGAATTAAGTTCTTAGGTGCCCCTGTAATAATGAACCAGTCTCTTATAATCATTCTATATATGGAGAAGGGATTTTGTCCTATGTACCTGAGTCATCATACCCAGTATTGTGAAGTCAACCAAACAATTATTACATAATGCCAAAAAGGGAACATAATGCCATGAGGGTGTACTGCTCTGAATGTTTCAGGGAGCCAGGCTTTCTGTTCTATACAGGTGGGGGCAGGATGTCATCACATTATTAGAAATGTCAAGAGATACAGTGCGAGACTGAACAGGAACTGATGGAGCTGTGATCGTAAGAGATGGTGGTGGGTATAGAAAGAGATTGCATGACTGGCCAAAGAAAGTTAATATTTTGGGAAAGTTTTCTGGAATGCAGTTTGGTGATCAAGTTAGGTTCTTATTGAAGAATCTAAAGATTAAAGATTTTACTTCTCACAAGAATTCAAGAGAGATGATAGCTGAAGAAAGATTGTGGGAGTATAGTACTGGCTATATTAGGAGAAAATGCTCTTCTCCAAAAGGTACTAGGGATTCAGCTGGCCATATTAAATAACCCTAGTGAGAGTATATCATGCGTATCTTTGAAGTATACAGATATGAATAAGGTTGGGCAAGTTCCAGAAAATGTTTATAAAAATCTTGAAGGAATGTGGTTAAGCATATGATAAATTTGCAAAAGCTAATTGAACTTTGTTTGTAAAAGAAAAATTAGGAAAATTGGGAGAACCTGTGGATGAGAAGCAAATATACCTCTCCTGCAGAAAAGGCATCACTAGAAGACCTAAATCAATCACTGGATCTAGTGGTTAGACAAAAGGTAAGACGAAGAAGGTTATTTGAAAAGAAGACCAGTATTAATGGAATTATGGGAATCTTTCTAAATGTAATATTATAACATTTCAGATATTGCTGTCCAGGAAGTATATGTGAGAATACAAAATATAGCAAGTAAAAGAATTAATAAGGCAGGATGCTTCATCATGGCTTTTTCATTTCTTGTTTAATGAAAATATTTATTTGGAAATGAAAGAAAGGTATTACAAATATTATAATGCTGTGGCCAGAATTAAAAAAAACACCTGAGATGTGAAGTACAAACATAATACCAATTATATATGCTGTATTAGGATCTGATGATGGTTAACAGTCATTGGCTTTTTTATAATATCCAGAGTCCTTCAGAAAGCAACATTGCTTCATCAGTTTTATCACTGTTAATGGGAGGGACCGATGATGATGATGATAGCATTTTAAACACACTGGTACCTTCGTCTAAACTAGCCCCACGTTTCTCCTAAATCACGGATGGCAAAAGATAAACTTGCTAGTAAATAGGTAATATGCCCTATGCCTGCTTCTGTTCTTTCTGGTGTTTTAGAATTCATCTTAATGAACATATATGATCCATTTCCACATCTGGACTCATGATCTATATTTAAAACAGCAACACTAAATTAAACTTTCTAAAAGATGCCGCACGGGTTTTTGCTAACACTCTTACTTCATCGGCACCATTAGTGATCCATTGTGAAATAAATATGTAGATGCATAAAGCTGACAGTATGTGTTTGAAAACTCTCCCCTGGTAGCAGGTAATGATATTGCTGGGAATGGTTTCATGTATTTTGCTGAATTATTACTGCAGAAGGCTGATCATCCCATATGTACGTAGAGAAAGGGAAAAATAGATGTTTACAAGTATTCTAGAGATGGGACAGCTGGATTGGATTTGTTTATTAGCCTTTCATATCTTTACCTCCATAGAGCAAACAGATGTCTGCTGCAAAAAAGTGGCACAAATTGATACCATCAATTATTGCAGCTACAATTGGACATGGACATCAGCTTGCTTGGGCTTTGTGCCGCCATAAATCTTTTCATGGTGGTACAAAGGTGATGTGTGTTTTCAGCTTTTGAATTTACTTACAAGTATAAAATAATTGGATGTTTTCCATTTGTATACATACAAATGTGCTGGAAGCTTGTGACCTCTGGCAGCAAGAAGCCATCATCCCCATTTGCAATGGTTTCTCTGGAGAACAGATATGGAATCCTAGCAACAGAGGAGAAGGAGTGCATTCCATTGGTGGAAGAGGCCAGGCCAGGAATCCTCAAGCTGGGGAGGATCAATACTACTGCTAGGAAGAGGAAGCAAGAGCAGTGGTGGTTGGAGGCTCCCTTCTTCAGGGGACAGAGGGATCCATCTGCTGGCCTGACCTGTTGTCCCGGGAGGCCTGCTGCTGGCCAGGAGCCCAGATTCAAGATGTCACAGAAGGATAACTGAGACTTGTCCGACCCTCTGAATACTACCCTCTGCTGCTCATCCATGTGGGCACCAGTGATACTGCCAGGGGTGACCCTGAACCAATCAACAGTGACTACAGGGTTTGGGGTGCAAGAGTGGAGGGGATGGGGGCATATGTGGTGTTCAGGGCAAGAGCAGAAACATCCTGCAAAAAAATGCATGACTGAGCAAGTTGTGTCACCGGTAGTATTTGGCTTCTTTGACTATGGGATGTTGCTTCAAGAAGAAGGATTGCCAGGAAGAGATGGGGTCCACCAGATAAAGTGAGGGAAGAGTATTGTTGTAGGCAGGCTCACTAACCTAGGGAGGAGGGCTTTAAACTAGGTTCACCAGGGGATGAAGACCAAAGCCCTGAGGTATGAGGGGAAGCAGAGACCCGGAGGAAGCACAAAGAGGAGAAGGCAATAGGGGAGGACTTCTCATTCTTTCCAAGAAAATAGGTCAATTATCTAGTCACTTTGGGTATCTGTACACAAATGCACGGAGGCTGGGAAACAAGCAGGAAAAACTGGAAGTCCTTGCACAATTATAGAACTATGATCTGAGTGGAATAACAAAGACTTGGTGGGATAGCTCACATGACTGGAGTATTGTCATGGATGGGTACAAACTGTTTAGGAAGAACAGGCAAGGGAGAAGAGGAGGAGTTGCACTGTATGTAAAAGAGCTGATGATTGCTCAGAGCTCCAGTATGAAACTGGAGACAGGCTTGTTGAAAGTTTCTGGGTTAAGATCAGAGGGTATAACAACAAGGGTGACACCATGGTGGGTGTCTGCTATAGACCACCAAACCAGGAGGATGAGGTAGATGAGGTTTTCTTTAGACTGCTAGTGGAAGTTTCCAGATCCCAGGCCCTGGTTCTCTTGGGGGACTTCAGTGACATATTCTGGGAGGGCAATACAGCAGTGCACAGGCAATCTAGGAAGTTTTTGGAGAGCACTGGGGACAACTTCCTGGTGCAAGTGTTGGAGAGACAAATTAGGGGCCATGTTCTTCTTGACCTGCTGCTCACAAATAGGGAAGAATTGGTAGGGGATGTAGATGTGATGACAATTTGGGCAGCAGTGACCACAAGATGATTGAGTTCAGGACCCTGACAAAAGGAAGAAAAGGGTGCAGCAGAGTATGGGCCCTGAAATTCAGAAAAGCATATTTTGACTCCCTCAGGAAACTGATGGGCAGGATCCCCTGGGATATCACTTACACCAGTTTATGTGTAATTTCTGTCCCTAGTTTGTGAGTTCTAGGGATTTACGTCTATTGCTTTACATTAAGCAATCCCTAAATTTGACAGCATAGAAAAAAACTGATTAAAACAGTTTTCAGAACATGTTAAAAGGTATATAAGGTTTATAAATCTTAGAGATGAGGAAATGTAAACCATTTAGCTGATTACATTAATTTTATAGATTACAATTCTTGACTAACTATGTTCTGTCACATCTGAAGAAAGACCAAATTATTAGAAAGCCAAAGGCAAATTTGGATGGAGGCTGTGTTCTAAAAAGCAAAATTTGGGGCTACAAATATCAGTTTATATTTGTAAAGACTTAATTACATCTCAGAAAGGCAAGATTCACATAGAGAAAGTTTAAGACAATAGATTTCATCCCCTTCATGCTTGTATTTTTAATTTTAAATTATTGAGTCATAACAATTAAACTATATATACTACAGCATAGCTGGAAAATCTCTTGCAGCCAAATTCAGCATTGGTAGACAAGCTGACTCACAAAACAATGGTGAATTTGGCTTTTGCAGAGGAGGAATAAAGTAGATGTGAAACCATGCCAAATGGATGTTTCCTTTCTTTCATCATTGTTATTTTAATTTCAGAAATGTTTAAAAGGAAAAAGGAGTATGGAATAATTATACTGATAGCCCTGTATCTTTAAGCATAGCAGATAAAGACATAAGAAACTAGAAGATGAAACTAGAAAAATTTAGAGCAGAAATGGGGCTCAATTTTTTCATCTAGTGATGGTGCTCTGTTACTTAAAGTCTTTAAATCAAGATTGCATGCATTTCTGAACCCTCAAACAGCTCAATCAGAAGTTGTGGCCTCCTCTAGATTTGTGATTGCCATCTTACGTATCTCAAAAAGGCTTTCACTCAACAAGGACACTCCTCCAGAGAGACAGATCACACTTTTGAAAGAGCCACTCAGATACCATGTGAAGAATTGCTGCAGTATGAAAGGAAAACCCCCATGAATCGCACACCACTGGTTATGACATATCACCCTTCCCTGGAACCTATATGGTAAATTGCAACCCATAATAAAAGAAGACCCGGTTCTTAAAAAGATCTTCCCAGAACCACCCATCCTAGCCTTCAAACAACCACCAAACCTTGCTAACCTCATCACCAGAAGCAAACTTCCTATGGCCCAAAATACGCCAAATGGATCTAGACAAAGCCATGAAAAGACATGTAAAACCTGCCAACACACCTTCACCACCTCCGCAATTACTATACCCTACAACAAAACCATCAGCTGGATCTTACAGCTGCACCTCCAGAACTGTAATATATCTCATCCAGTGCACCGAGGTTTGGGACAGACATTCAGAAAGCCTGAGCCTGAATTGATTCAATTGTTGCAGATTAGTCTAACCTGGCTAGGCTAAATCAGTTTTGTAACTGGACAGACATCCCAGAAATGCAGGCACATGCCTGCAATGGCTCAGGCTAGAAGCTGGCCTAGACCAGCCCTCCCTTCCTTTGACAGCATGGAGCCAGGAGGGAGAGTGCTGTGGCCTGGCTCTGCAGGAGCTCTGATTAGCCCAGGAGGGAATTGATAAGGTGTTTATCACCCAATTAAGAAAACAGAGGGACATTACCACCTACTTGTTGATTCTGCATGTGGTCTGCTAGCTAATACACAGATACCTCCTCAGCAAGGCAGAGGGGAGGGGGGAATTCCTGCTTAGCAGAGAGTGGGGAAGGGAGTGGGGAAGCAGCCCAGCGTTCTCTGGAGCTCCAGCCAGGGATCAGAGGGGAGGGCCCAACTCTGCTGTGGAGCAGAGAGCCCCACCCAGCCCAGAGAGCATGCCAGGATGCTGGGGTTGTCTGGTTTATCTTAAATCAGCAAGGGGGCTGGGAAAGACATTGCATAAACGAGTTTGAGCCAAATTAGTTAAGTCTGATACTATATTCAACCAGGTTTATCTCAAACTGGTTTCAGCCATTTCAAACTGGTTTATGTGCACTGAACATCTGTTCTGTTACAGGTTTAAACCAGTTTCTGATCACTTAAACTGGTTTATGTGTAATGTCTGTCCTTAGCCCTGATGCTATGATGGAAAATACAAAGGAGAGACCAAACAATTGTGCACCAGAAATCTATTAAAGACAAGAATGCTTAATTACCTGTGGGGACATTTCTCACAAAAAAATAAAAAACAAACCACTCTCTCCAATTTCTCAGTTCTAATTCTCAAAGGGAATTTACATTATAACCTGCCTAATATCTGACTCTCCAAGTACCTCTCCACTATTTACTGCTCCCTTTCCCTTTCCCGCCCCCCAATCCTCCCTAGCCTTTTCCTCACCCACTAAATCCTCATTTTACATTTTCACTGACTGCCTTTCTTGCATGCTTTCCAGCCTCTGGCTTCTTTACTATTCATTCCACTCAGAAAGAGCATACAGCAACTGCAAATGCTTCCTCAGCTGACGAAAATATTTATACCCAAAAGCTTGCAAAGAAGAATTTTTCAAACTATTTGAGTCGGTCATATTCTTTTAAAAATATGTGAGGGATGCCAAATTTTTAGTCGGTTACCTTAAAAAATATAATATTAAAAGGTGTTTGGCTTTTATGCTTCTCTGTTTTTGGTGCCCTGTCAGTTACATCAAATTGCCAATGTTCATATTTTTTTTAACTGAAGGTATTCTAAGCTTCAGGAAAGAAAGCTGTAACTAACTGATTCACACAGATGATTCTGTTATCCATTATGTCCACTATTTTTGTCCTCAGTTTCAGAAGCTGGATTTTTCAAAAAGGTTTCATTTTTATGTGAATGTAGACAGGATTTGTCTTTTGGAGATAGTAAGAGTGCTATGTATATTACCGGTATGTCAAATCATCAGTGACTGAGAGTATTTTGTTTTATAAAATGTCATGCTGTGTGCAGTTGGGTGCAGGACTGGTTTGAGGTAGAAACCAGTTTTTACTTTCAAACTAATTACACAGGTTTTCATCCTTATTTAGGTCCAAGCCATGTAAAACCACCTGTATAGGCAAACCCTCATGCTCATGCAGTCCCACTAAAGCCAGACACCTTCAGCCAGCTGAAGTAAGAAGCACTTATCTTCCAGTTTGTCCATGAGTGCCTAGATTTCATATCTTGAGTCAAAATAAACTCATTAAATACCTTAGAGGATAGTGTGTTGAAATGATAAATGCTGAATACTGATGGAAATATGGTATGAGAACACGTGTTCCCATTTCCAACACTGAGAACATGCACGAGCCTAGAAAATACAGTTTAAACAATAACGGTGTGTGCAAGGCTAGGAAGCTTTGAAATACTTTTATATTCAAAGACAAAGAGGACTCTCATTTTTCCTCACCAGACCCTTGTTTCTACCTTTTAGAATTTTGATGCTGTTTAAAATGTGCAGGAATAAGAGGTTGTTTATCATCCTCAAGGTCAGATACTCATCTAGCACCAATCAGTTATTAATCAGTGCCACTGCTGTGAAAGAGTAAACAGCTCAGCAAGACAGTCTCTTTGATATTATGAAGGAGAGAGTGGGGAATTCCCTGTTTTTTTGCTTTTTAAAAAAGTGTTAAAAGTCCAGTTACCCTCAGTCTCTATGATTAGCCACAGCCCTCTTTTTTATACTATTTAGGTTTCATTTGCCCCTAAGACAACCTTAAAAACTGCTATGTTCAGCACTGCTTGTTCATAGTCCCAAAAGTTTGACTGTATTTATTCATTTATTTGCTCATTTATGCAGGAGGATTAATGAATACTAATCAGCAGGAGAATTTCAGTACCAATGTTTTTGCAATATAAAAATGTTATGAAGGAATCTTTGACACATCAGTAGCCCTTGATGTTCACAAACATAGACAGAAAGAGAATTTCAAAACCATAATCTCTCCCTCCCTCCCTCCCCCGCTCCACTGAAAGCATGATTTTAAGGATTACAATTAAGTGATAAAAGCATCATATGTATCTAAATAAGGCAACTTAGATTTTATGTATTGAAAGTTTGCAACAAACAACAAACAAACAAGCTACTAACCAGGAATTGTGAACTTAAACTACCTCTATTTTGAATAACTAATACATTTGAGGAAAACAATATTTGTGTATAGGCTATTTATGAATAAGGAGAAAAACAATTTTTACCAAATAAATTATGTATTATAAATTATTTTCCCAGCGTTATTCATAACATTGGGTAATGTGCTTTAATGCCTCAAATCTTTCCACAGAATAAAATGATTAATCAAGTTTTATGATTTCATAAAGGGATTACATGAAAAATGTATAGATGATTTATGACTAATAGCACCTTAGAAGAATTGCATATGGATAAAGGTTATCATTAGAATTTAAACAAAGTAGCTTATGATTTCTAAGGGTTGATTTACTTATGATTTGTAAGGGTAGTGGTTTATGTTCTGTTGATAAGACATTTTCTCTAGGGCAAAATATACAGAATCATTGTATAAGTGCACTGTCTGCAGAATTTCTTTTCCAATGGTTATCCAAAAATATGGGTTCTACAAATGCATGCTTAAATTTTCCTTTTGAATATTAACATCAAAAGATTATTTTTCTTGCTGTATGAAAGCGTAGCAGCTGCTCTAATACACCATGTGAAATTATTACTTTTTTTTGCTACAACATGGCTATTTCCAGCAGCAGACATTCTCTCTTGATGCTATTATATCAGATACTTATTATTTTTTAGTGGATACTAGTTAAAGGGTCCAGTTTGGATTAGGACACTGCCCTCTTCCTTAAAAAAACTTTAAATATTTGTTCAGTAATGTATACTAGGAGCTAAATTCTATCATGGAATGCATGAATCTCTCACCTACTGAAGTTAATGAGCATTATATATGTTCAAAGACAAATGTTGTCCTCGCATTTCCTCACAAGTATCGTAGTTGAATATTAGTAAATGTTTTAGTAAAAAAATAGCTTGTGTACAATGGGGAATTTTAAAGGCAAAAGTGGAAGGGAGACACCAAACTTCCACTGCCTTACATTTCTAATGACCTGGGTCACATTGCATCATGTGACCTGAAAGCAAAGGGCACCATACTGCTCTTGACTCTCTTAGCAGGTAGCTTTAACTTCAGTAAATGTGAAAACTATCTCCATGCTCACAACCAAGCAAATGAAAAATGAAAGAAAAAAAGACAGGGATAAAACAAAAAAAATCCCAATTATTAAAATGTTATAAGAATATAACAATAAAATAATAATATTACAAGCATTTCTGGATGACATAGTTTTGCTGTAATACTTCTATTTTAATATTGGCAGGAAAATTTCTGTCATAATTTATTATATGTAAAACCTTCAAAAACCTAAATGTTTCTTATTCAAGTGATTTGTGCTTTCTGTTTGCTTTGTATTTTCCATTTCTCTTTAAATGATGCTTATTAGCACTTGCATATTGAAAGGAAAATCAAAAAGATTATATGCGAAAGAAGACGGTCAAAAACTTGATGGAAATATAAAGTACATCTTCACAATAATAGTTTGTGAAGGTAATAAAGATTTTCTGCTGAAATAATTTAATATATAGTTTTCAGGTATTGACTATCAGTTAAGTTATGAAGAAAAATTCTAAAACGCAATCCAGCACAGCTCAACTGATTTATTGATTAGGGGTATAGAAGAATGCAACTAATAGTGATAAAATACACATTACCACTTCTTAGTCTATTGCAATGCTGAAATAATTTAAATGGAGCAAGCTAAGCATATGATTTTGCCTCATTCTTTTTATAGTTAACTTGTTTACAATACATATCTATATAGTCCTATATAATTGTTTGCCTGTGCTTATCTTGAAAGGGAAAGTGTCCCAGAAATACTAGCATACAAATATTGGGGATACAAATCATTCTTGGTGGTAATGGTCTAGAATTCTTAAAGAAATATACATAAATGTGCAAACTACCCATAATTCACCTGATTCATTTTAGAGGGAAAAGAGTTTACTAGACTATTATTGGAATAGGTAACAAGGTTAAAGGTCATACAAAATTAATTTAGATCCCTAACATTACCAACAAAGCACTATGAAAGTCTTCTCAACTACTTAACAGATTATAATAATCTTATTCTAACAAGCATTTCAAATAGAAGCTCAGATAAAACCATGTGCCAGTACAGGGTATCTTTTTTGACACTGCTAGAAGTAACACCTATATCTCATCTGCTAACTCAAAGTAAGTGAGCTTGGCATTTGAGTTTTCTATCTGGTATGCATGAATTTAGGATGGAATTCTGTTTCCTTTTATGCACCTAAAAGATAGTTTTCTAGGACAATGTTGCAGGGGATTAGGTTGTAGCCGTGTTGGTCTAAGGATATAGGCAGACAAGGTTCCTTGGGTGAATTTGATATCTTTTATTAGACCAACCCAAATGGTTGGAGAATAGTTATTAAGCAAGCTTTCGGGTTCAAAAACCCTTTGTCTGGCTAAGGAAGCTGCAGCAGTTGCTGCGTGCTCTTCCTGGATAGAATGAAAAGTAAACAAGCCAGGGGCTGGGCTGGGCTGGGGAGTCAGTTGCCAGGCAGATTGTAATGTATCAAAAATCCAATGTCTATGTTTAGTCCCTGATCTCTAGTATCCAGCAGGTTGATGAAATGGAGCTCATAGGCTCGTCTCTGGGATGTGTTGTGTAAATTTCCCTTGAGGATCAGGACTGAGAGACTGGAGAGAGAGTGGCCCTCCTGTGAGAAATGTGCCCCCACCGGTAATTGCGTGTTTCTGTCTTTGATGGATTTCCAGTGTGCGTTCATTCTGGTGCACAGTTGTTGTCTGGTCTCTCCTACATATCTTCCATCAGGGCATTTGGTGCATTGGATGAGGTATATTACATTCCTGGAGGTGCAGCTGTAAGATCCTGGGATGCTGATGGCTTTGTTGTGGTGTGTAGTAATAGTGGAGGTGGTGGAGATGTGGGGGCAGGTTTTGCATTTCTTGTCATGGCACGGTCTGGATCCTTTTGGTGTGTTCTGGGCTTGAGGAAGTTTGCTTCTGGTGATGAGGTTGGCGAGATTTGGTGCTTGTCTGAAGGCTAGGATGGGTGGCTCTGGGAAGATCTTTTTAAGAATAGGGTCTTTTTCTAATATGGGTTGCAATTCTTTGAGGATTTTCCGTACAGGTTCAAGGGATGGGTGATAGGTCATAACCAGCGGTGTGCAATTTGTGGGTGTTTTTCTTCTGTACTGCAGCAGTTCTTCACGTGGTATCCAGGTGGCTCTTTCAAACGTGTGATCTACCTCTCTGGAGGAGTGTCCTTGCTGGGTGAAAGCCTTTTTAAGATTGGTGAGGTGGCAATCCTGGGTGTTCTCTTCAGTACAGATGCGGTGGTATCTGAGGGCTTGGCTGTATATCACAGCTTTTTTGGTGTGTTTTGGGTGATTGCTGGTTCTGTGCAGATATGTATGTTGGTCTGTGGGTTTCTTGTATACTGTGGTCTGTATTTTACCCTTCTGGATACTGATCATTGTGTCTAAAAAGGGGATGTTGGTGCTGGAGTATTCTAAAGAAAGTCGGATGGAGGGATGGTGTCTGTTGAATTTCTGGTGGAACTCAATTAGAGATTCCTGGTTCTCACTCCAAATGATGAAGATGTCATCGATATATCGTAAGCACAGCAAGGGTTTGATGGTGGAGTTCTTGAGGAAGTCTTCTTCCAGGTGGCTCATAAAAAGGTTGGCATACTGTGGGGCCATTTTAGTGCCCATAGCTGTTCCCGTCATCTGGAGGAAGTGTTGATTATTAAAAGTGAAATTGTTGTATGTGAGGATGAAGTGTATAAGCTCAGTGATATCTTTGGGTCTGTATTCTGGGTTGTAATCTTGTTCCTGTAGATATGTAAGGCAGGCATGGATGCTATCCTGGTGTGGGATGTTGGTGTATAGGCTGGTAATGTCCATGGTGGCTAGGAGTATGTTGCTGGGAAGGTGGTCTATGTTTTTAAGTTTCCGTAGCAAGTGGTGTCTTGGACAAAACTTGCTCTGTGGGTGACAAGCGGTTTTAGGATGGATTCAACAAAACCTGATATTTCCTCAGTTAGGGTCCCATGGTTGGATATGATAGGTCTGCCAGGGTTCCCTTGTTTGTGGATTTTAGGGAGCATGTAAAAAGTCCCCGGGTTAGGTAGCGGGGGGATCAAGGTCTGTAGTTTTTCTTGTAATCTTGGTGGAAATGATTTGATGGTATTGTTGAGTTTTTTGGTGAAAAGGGGAGTAGGATCTTCTTGTAGTTCTTTGTAGTAGGGGGTGTCAGAGAGCTGTCTGTTGGCTTCCTTTATGTAATCCTCACGGTTTAGGATGACTGTGGCTCCTCCTTTATCTGCTGGTTTTATTACTTTTTGGTGGTTAGATCTTAGAGATTCTATGGCCTTTTTCTCTGGTAGAGAGAGGCATTCTTGCAACTTGTTCGCAGTTGGTAATGTACTGACTGGGTAGCTGTGCCCACATACAGAACTGAGATGTAGCCTGAAGTCAAGTTAGCCACGTTAGCCTGAAGTCAAGTAGAAGATACTTCATAGAGTAACCAAAGTAGATGTAGACTAACCAAAGTCTCTGTCTCTGTCTCTGTCTATCTGTCTGTCTGTCTGTCTGCCTATCTATCTGTCTTTCTCACAAGATTTTATGAGCTGAAGCTCACTTCATCAGATTATTCTGATGATGAAGAAGATATATAGCTTCCACTATATATATCTACTTTGGTTAGTCTATAAGGTGCAAGTCTACCCTGCTTTCCACATATGCAAATGCTATCCTAGACACTTGCATGTTTCTAAGTCTCAGGAATGTACCCAGTCAGAAAGCCATGAATAAAAGGTGTTAGACACCAAGGTGGACAAGGGCCCCCCATGTTTTAGCCTGAGTAGTTGAATGGACAGGCACTTGTCCATGAAGCTGAAGATCTGGGGTATAGGTCACTCCCCTCCCTATGGGCCTATGTCTTTCTAAATTCCTAACACTGTGCTCTAACCACTACACCACAGATGAAACATTATCTAGTAGTCTTTCCAGAATGTCTCTTGAAACTGGATGCCTGGACAAACAAAAAAGGAAGATATGTTGCACTTGGAGGAAAAGCACAAACTAGGGAAGCAGCGAGTGAGGGGGAGTGATATGGATTACTGGG
The DNA here is from genome assembly GCF_030867095.1 of Alligator mississippiensis. Taxonomy (NCBI): domain Eukaryota; kingdom Metazoa; phylum Chordata; order Crocodylia; family Alligatoridae; genus Alligator; species Alligator mississippiensis. Next base: position 54,194,605 of record NC_081825.1, on the reverse strand, counting down.
ATTTTATGAGCCTAGAAAGGAGCAAGCACTGGATTATAGCTTGGGCCTCTGCTCTGTTGTGGCACAAATTTCTCCAACGTTAATAATGTGAGGTGGAATGGCTTGACTTCAAAAAGAGAGGGGAAGTAGGAACTGCCTAACCCAGGAGTGGGCAATTATTTGGGCCACAGGGCCACATAGGGAGTTTCAGTGAGGTGTCGCAGGCTGGGTCAGCGCCCTCTCCAGCAACAGTTCACTAAAACTCCCTAAGTGGCTCTCCAGCCCAAATAATTTTCCACCCCTTGGCAGAAAGAACAAAGGTTATGGGAACCTAACCTTTGTTCCCCCTTTCTCCCTGCAACCCCTTCCCCATCCTGAGTCCCTGGCACACAGCCAGGCCAGTGGCATGCTGTATTCCTGTGTGCTGACTCAGGTCATATGGATGCAACTGGCACGGGTTCTGCCTGACCTGGCCATGTGCAAAGGACTTGGGAAGGGGGAGGGAGTGCAAGAAGAAGGGGGCTGGGAGCTTTGGGTTATCTGGACCCAGCCAGGCTGGTGCCATGCTGTGTTATCCCCTTCTCCTTGCACCCCGACCCGAGTCCCCAGCATGCAACCAGGTTGGGCAGGAGCCATGCTAGCTTCATCCACATGAACCAAGCCAGCACGTGGGAATACAGCACTCCACTGGCCTCGCATGAATCAATTCAGCCTTGGGTTTTTTAATGGTCTGTACGTAGCCATATAAGTAGTAAACATTGGCTTGCTGGTAACTAATAGGGGTGTGTGAAACAGGCAGTATTTGATTCAGATTTGGCCCAAATTGGGGACAATGATTTGATTAGTTGATTCGGATCACTGTCCCGATTCGATTTGGCTGAATCTGAAGATTCGATGCTGATTCAGAGAATCAGTGATTCAGACACAGACACAGCTCTAAATGTTTTCTCTACATACCTCGAGGTACCAGGCATGGCTCGTGAATACTATGATGGTGGGGTGGACGGAGCATCCCATAGGAGCATGGCAGGGACCCCCACATGCTTGGTGGCAAACCCGGAAGTAGACCGGAAGTACTCCTGGTCCACTTGCGTGTCTTCCACTGAGCCCGGGGCAGGGGGCATGCCCCCAGCTCAGCGATTGGCCCCAGGTGCCCTCCCAGACCCCGGAGGCAACAGTCGCTGAGTGGGAGGCTGTGGCGCGTTAACGGGGGCCCCTCCCTGTGTACTCCCTGGCCACCCTGGAAGTGGACCGGAAGTGCTTCTTGTCCACTTCTGCGTCTGCTGCCAAGCATACTGGGGACCCCCCTGCGCTCCTGTGGGATGCTCCATTCACCCCACCATCTCAGCATTCATGAGTTGCCTGGTACTTTGAGGTATGTAGAAAAAACATTTAAAGCTGTATCTATATCTGAATCATTGAATCTTTCCAAATCTCTCCAAATTGATATGGAGGGTTCTGATTCGATTTGGAGAGATTAAAGAGTCTCCTGATTCAATTCAGATTCAGAGATTTGGCCATCAAATTGGGTCAAATCTCCACCAAATTGAATCACCGGCTGAAGCTTCGCACAGCCCTAGTAACTAACATGTTTTTTGGTAGGAAATACTACCTTTTACTTTTCTTGCAGTATTTCTGTATATAATTATATTTCCAAAATTCTGCTAGCACAAATGGAAAAGTTAATCTCCCATACTTAGACTTAATTTCTGGCATAATTAATGATCTATTTTTAATAGTATGTAAATAATTTAAATTACAGTGAGCCAAAAGATAAGACAAATAAGATTTAGTAAGAAAATTCACCTATTCATATGCGGTTTCCACTTTAATCAATTTTTACCAAGTAAGTGAAGGCAAATTTAAAGTCTTGTCATACTATTAATTCTCCAGAGGAATCTTCTGATGTTGTAGAATAAGTCAAAGAAGAAACTGTTTGTTTTAGTTTTTTTCTTTAAGTTGTCCTTGTGCCTCATTTTAAAAGGCCACCTTATATAATGGCAGTTGTGTTTTATATGTAAATACAGCCATACAATCATGCTATAGGGAGAAATTAAAAAAAAAACAACTCTTGGCAATAAATGAATCATGCTCCTCTTATCATTTTTTAATTTAATCATTATTTTCTCTGGCAGCAGTGTTAGACCATTCCTGAGTGTTCTTAAAAATTTTACCCTGAAAGTGTATATGTTCAGGATGAACTTATTTTTTTTTTTTAAAAAATGGTATAAGAACAATACAATGGTTAAATTCAAAACACAGAAAAGTAGAATGGAGACTTAAGTCTCAGTTCTGTAGAGACTTGTAACTTTAAGCCTGTGAATATAGTTAAGTATGCATATAATGTTTACAGTGGTGGGACTTCCATTTACAGGGAGACTGCTAAGGCATATTAAAGCCTACTCTTAGCCTAAATACAAACTACAATTGTTTTTTAAATATCCACCTTAATGTTACACTGTCTCTTGTCTGTACCACTATTATTGAAATGTTACTGAGGGTAGAACTTGTGTCCCCAAGAGCTGAACTCTGAGCATGCAAGAAAGGTACTTTACCATTCAAGACTGCCTTAGCTGGCAAATCAACAGCTACTTCCACACAGTTTAGGGATGGGGTTGGGGGCTTCTGTCCACCAAATTAGTAAAGAAGCTGGATTTTTTTAGTATGTTTACATTCTGCATTCAAAGGCAGACACATTTATGTAGTTAAGGAGGTACTATACATTTAGAGCAGTATATACATTTAGATTCAATCTAGAGCTTGTAGAAACTGGGAAAAATGTAATGTAGTCACATGGCCAGTCTCAAGCTCTCAGTTTTGGACGTCCTTATTGTCACTGCTCTCTCAGCACAGTTCTAACTACAGCTAGATTACACTTCTGGAATCTGGCACAGCAGGAACAAGTGAACAGGGTTTTTTTTTCTTTTATGGTGGGGCTCCCTAACACAGATGGATGGTAGATACACCTTCTGACTTTAGTCCCTATCAAGTAATGAGAAAACACCTTCTTCTTATAACGGAGTTATACTACGTTTAATTTCTGAACTCTATTAAATTTTGTACAAACAATGTAAGATACTGCATTTAGTACAGAGCTACCCATTGTGCGTACTTGGAAACATCATTAAAGCAATAGCTTCTCCTGGGAAGCAGAGTGGCTGCTCTGGAATGGGATTCAAAAGAGATGGTTTTAGTTCTTTGCTCTGCCACACGTGAGGTCAGTTCTGTATCCATGACTCAATTTCTTCATCTGTTAAATGGATATTATGATACTGACTTCCTTGAAGCTATGAAAATCTCTGAAAGCTAAGCATTATTATTACTTTATTATTAATAGATTTGTACTGTTGTAGTGATTCTGTCCTTCACTGAAATTAGGTTTTTGTGAAAACATTCCCTGGTGATCATGAGGTGTAGCTAACCATGTTGCTAACCCTAGCAAGTCTTGAGACATTTGGTGAGTATAAGTACTTTTTAGGTTACAAAGGAAAGCTTGAAATTGTGAATTAAACACTCCAAGAAGTTCAAAACTAACAGGCAAAATAATCTTCCTATTTTTAAAATAATCTTGTGATTTTTGAGGTTTTTTCATGAGTTCAGATACATGGGATGGGTAATTCCAGTTTAACAATGATTTTAATATTGTTAAATGATAATTAAGGCCCTCATCCTGAAGTATAATCCTCTCTTGTGGACATCTGTGCCCATGTACAGTCCCACTGAAGGGGCAGTGCCTAAGTAAAAGGACACACATTGCATAAGGACTCATCTACCTGGGGAAACTGCTGAAGTAGCTCCCTGTGTGGGTAATCCATTCAGCAATAAAAGTGATTTTATTCCAGGACAATTATCCCAATTTTGAAAGTAGTAATTATAGCATAATAAACTTCAAGCAAACCCTCAGGTTATAGGAGTTAACAATAGAGATATCTGCTGTTAAAATATTTTCTTGATGAATTTTCTGACACTTTATCACTTAAGTCATAGAAATCTGTCTCTGCAGAAATGAGAAACTAGAAATTAAATAATTAGGAAAAGTTTTTACAGTTTAAATGTGTGGAAAGATTGTTTCCTGAAGTATCATATAATTAATCACAGTGAGCAGTCTGATCCTGGGGCTTTCAGCTCCTTCCAATAATGTGGGGAGCCATGATTGATATTGGTTACTTTACTGAAAACGTTGAACACTGTGGCCAGTGTGTAGACACTACACTTCTATGGTATTAGTTTTTGGAAACTGGTTTAAACTCATAACAGAACAGAAGTTTGGCACACATAGACTTGTTTAAAAATGGTGGAATCAGATCTAAGATTTGCCCCCACACTAAAAGGCCGGTGCGTGCTCTGTTTGATACCAATCTAAACCATGCCACTTACAGAAAACCGTGTAACTTAGATTGATTCTGCCTCAGGCTTTTTGAATGTCTGTACATAGCCCATGGGACTAGCTCTGCTCTGAATAACTTCAGTGGGTTTGCACGCATGCAACAGAAGGCAGGATTTATCTGAAGGCTTCTGTTTTTTTATATATTTCTCGCATTTCTTTTTCTTTCTTACTCATCCCAAGTCTCCATTTGTACAGGGGACTGGTATGGCAGATTGCAAGCAGCTTGCCCCAAGCTAAAACAGTGAACCTGTTGTGCAAATTGTTAATTATCACTTAAGTGAAACTTCTTTGAAAAACAACTCTAGTCATGTGATCTTTGGAAGTTCCTTGTTTAACCACACAAGACATCTTGGATCTACATAATAACAGAACATGCATGTGCATTCACACACACACACACACACACACACACACTCACACACACACACACACACACAATAGAGAGGATAAAAAGGAAAAAAGGTTCTGTGAAGGGAAATCTAATATTCAGAGCTTTCCAATAATTCACTTGTCTAATATACCTCAGAATTGAGGACAGTTTACTGAAGCATGGATGAAACTGCACACAGTTCTTTTTTTCTACAGCATTAAAGTGGCACAAGGAAAACTGCATCATGATTGGAAAATCTCACTAAAATGGAATTAGCTTTTATGTTCTTAATGTAGGATTATCTAAACACATTATCAATAGAAGTCTATTGTTTTGTCAATGTTGACAGAACACAGCATTATAATTTTGCAAAGGTTTGAAAATAGACAATAATATTGAACTAGCACCTTCCTAAACTTCAATTTTGTATTTCAAAAGAGGTGTCCTAACCTTACCGCTTTGTAAGAACTCATTACAGTATGCCTGCATGTTCTCAACCTGGGATGTATATCTGAACATGTATTAATCCTGCCTTTTTCCCCTCCCCTTGCTAATGTAGTGGTATATATCTTTCCCATGACATTAGGAATACCACGGTAAAACAATCAGGACTCATAGTAGAGATGATATATTTTACTAGACCAATAAGATTTTGCAAAAGAAATTCTTTAATTGCAAGCTTTTGGGCGCAAACACCTTTCATCAGGTATCGGAGAAAAGATTGTAAAAGTTCTCCTGGGTAGAAATAAAGTTCATAGTTCATAGGATTTCATAGGATTCATATTTCATATATCCTATGAACTGTGAACTTTCATTTCCACCCAGGAGAACTTTTACAATCTTTTCTCCAATACCTGATAAAGGGTGTTTGTGCCCAAAAGCTTGCAATTAAAGATATTTTTTTTTGCAAAATCTTGTTGGTCTAATAAAAGATATCATCTCTACTATGAGTCCTGATTGCCTTTTCCTCTAGATCAATATGGTTACAACCTGGATACCTGACACATGGTAAAACAAGAATCTTATGCAAATATTAATTGCATATGACATTCATAGCATTTTTTACTAGAATAACTAATTCTAGTGACAGGTAAACTGGAAATCATATATACTTTCAGCCTTGAACTTTGTAAATATAATCCTGACATTTTCTAATAATAATTACATTGCTAATACAGGTTTGCTATACACTTCTGGCAGCAGAGCTGTGCTGCTACCCAGCGCGTCCACAGGTGGTGAATAGTAGAATGGTCTACAGGGAAGGTTAGCTGCAAAATAAGCAGGGGTGACTTTGACAAATAAGCAGTCATGAACCAAGCAGCAGCAGCACCACCAGGATGTTTTGGGGACAGCAGATGGCAATTCTGCTGTCCTGAAAAGCCACATATATCCTTTGACAGTGCTGTGACAGGTACAGGGTGCCATTATAATAAGCCTCTATGAGAATAGGTTATAGATTGGTTGTTTGGGTACACTCCTAAAAGTAGGATAACAAGCACCTAGAGCACCAGTTAATTGCTTTCTGGGTGAGAGTTTTAGTCACATATCTACGTGGGAAGTAGCACTGTGATTCCCCTTCCTCCCCAGTGTTCAACACTGAGTACATGGTGTTAGGCTTCTAGCTGAACTAAGTCTAGCTGTTAGTTGGGCATCTTGGTTCAGCCTGGCACCTCCCTTTGGATGCCAGTTGACATATACATCTAATGTTCAATCCTGAATCAGACACCTACTCTCCAAGAAGGAGCAGGACTTGAGACATACCGCTGTGCTTACGTTTTCCAGGTACCCATGCTCAACTCTCAGGACTCTTGATAGTATCAGCCTTCTTGTATAAGGTTCCTAGGTTGCTAACCTTGTCTATTTGGATTATTCCTCTAAATAAAAGTGCCTACATCACTAGCTGTTGTGATGCATAGGTAGGAGCCCTATTAAAGTTCTCCTGGATCTGGCCATGTTTAGATACTTTTATTTGAATTTTCTCCCTTGACTTTTTATGTCCTCAAAATTCTTGGTTTTGGAGTATAGTAAAATAATTTTTTTTCTTCTTCAACTTGTGCAGGTTTGATTAATGGAAAAAAGACTGGTTTTATATCGTGGCAGTTAAGATAAAGAAATTCATGTCCTATTATTATTATTCATGAATTTTATGAATAGTATTTTTGCTCTTTCCCTAAGTAAGAATCAAATGTGTATCCATTGTTGCTTAGGAAGCTGAGGAAATCCATTGATCTTAGGAAGCTGAGCTGATTTTTACAGGAAGTATAGGCAAGGAAGGAGTGGGAAAGGTTAACTCTAGTGACATCTTGACCCAGCTGACGTCCTGCCCTTTGGGCGGGGGGCTGGACTCGATGATCTTCCGAGGTCCCTTCCAGCCCTAATGTCTATGAAATCTATGAAATCAAATACACAGAACATGGACTCAGCATCATGAACACCCTGTTCCACCATTAAAATAGGCACATGAAATAATGGCAACACCTGTGATCTAAGCACTGACACTCGATTGACTATGTCAGTGTTCGTGTCTGGGATTACGGAGATGTCCACATCACCCAAGGTATGCTAGGAGCTACTGATTGCTGGACTGATCACTGACTCATCCATTTGGTTATGTCATTCCTATTGGCTCTTAAATTATGGCTGCAGCAGAAGCAATGCTGACAAAAGATCTATGTCTAAGGACTCAAGGACCCAATCAAGTGAGACCTCTTCCACCAGTGCCTCAATGAAAAACTGGTAAATTTCAATCAACAACAATGGGAGAATGTCAATAGTGCTTCAGTAGTCAGGGGTACCTTCAAGTCCACTGTCATTAGTGCCTATGAAGAGATACTTGGAGTCTCTACCAAAAATCATGACTGGTTTGATGAAAATGATCAGGAGATCCAAGAGGTGATTGACTGCAAGCATAAGGCCTTTTGTGCTTGGCAGAATTATATCAACTCCAAGTAAAAGAAATTGAATCACCAACAAGCCAAGGCAGAGGTCCAAAGGAGGACCTGCAATAGGAAGAACAGATGGTGAGATGTCAAGGTAAATGAGATTCAGCATCTTGCTGATATCTGTGATATGCGTGGTTTCATCAATGCCATCTATGGTCCACACACTAAGGGCCCAACCTCCTTGAGAACTAAGGATGGTGGAGACCTGATCAAGAAAAGGGGAGTCATCAACACCCATTGGAAGAAGCATTTTAAAGACCTTCTCAGTTGAGACTGTTGTTGATGAGAGTGTTCTCCATTCCATCCTGGAGCACCCAGTCAGAGATGATCTTGGAATCCCTCCAACCCTTGATGAGATGAGAACAGCCATCAGGCAGATGAAGAATGACAAGATCTCTGAAGCAGATGGAATCCCCACTGAAATACTCATGCAGGAGGGAGAGGAGCTTACACCATAGCTCCATGCTCTCACCTTAAGGATCTGGAATGATGAGGAAATCCAAGATGACCACAGGAATGCCACGATCATGATAATCTTCAAGAAAGGAGACAGGTCCCACCGTGAAAATTAGAGGGACGGCCTTGTTGTCCACCAGGAAAGACCATTGTGCGAACCCTCCTAAACTGTCTCCTTCTGCTTGCCAAAGAGCTCCTCTCAGAATTTCAGTGTGGGTTTAGGGCATGAAAAGGCACAACTGACATGATCTTCATCTCACAAGCTTCAGGAAAAAGGCTGGAAACAACATAAATCTCTCTATGTGGCCACCTTTGATCTCATGAAAGCCTTAGACTCTGTCAACTGAGAAGCGCTGTGGAGGATCCTTTGAACTACAGATGCTCACTGAAATTCATCACCATTCTTTGCCTGATCCATGATGGTATGCAAGTGGTGGTATTCAGTAAGAGCTCTATCAAGGATCCCTTTGAGGTTAAGATGGGAATTAAGCAAGACTTTGTCATCACTCTGATACTTTTATCGATATTCCTTACCATGATGCTACGTCTGACCACCAACAAGCTTCCAGTCAGAGTAGAGCGAAACTACCAAATGGATGGGAAGCTGTTTAATCTCAGCCAACTCTGAGACAAAACCAAGACCACCCTGACCTCAATCATCTAACTCCAGTACTCTGAGGATGCTGTAGTGTGTGCTCACTCAGAAGCAGATCTTCAGGCAATCATCAATGTCTTGACCAAGGCATACAAGAAAAGGGCTTAACATTCAGAAGATTAATGTGTTCCATCAGCAAGCTTTTAATGATCAGTCCCCAGCTGTAGTCATTTAGATTCATGGTGAGATGCTGGAGAATGTTGAGCATTTCCCATGCCTCAGAAGCCATCTCTCACAGAAGGTTGACATCAGCAAAGAAATCCAGCATCACCTCAAATGTGAAAGTGCAGCCTTCACATGCCTGAGGAAATGGGTTTTTGAAGATCATGACATCAGATTCAAAATGTAGTTCATGGTTTATCAAGCAGTAATGATCCCCACCTTATTGTATGGAGCTGAGGCATGGACAGTGTACAGGAGACACCTCAAGTCACTGGAGAAGTACCATCAGCACTGCTTAAGGAAGATCCTTTGAATCCACTGGGAAGACAGATGCACCAACATTAGTGTCCTCTTGCAAGCAAACACCATGAGCATCAAGTCGATGATTATCCAACATCAACTTTGCTGGGTTGATCACATCATCCAGATGTCTGACTCCAGACTCTCAAAGTAAGTTTTATTCTCCAAGCTCAGTTGAGGTGTATGCTTAAGAGGAGGGCAGAGAAAGTGCTTCAAGGACAACCTCAAGGCAAACTTGAAAAAATGCAACATCAGCATCAACTTAGATTCATGGATTCATAGACTGTAAGTCTGGAAGGGACCTCAGAAGATCATCTAGTTCAGCCCCCTGCACCAGGCAGGAAAGACAACTGGGGTCAGGTGACTCCAGCAAGGTGGCTGTTCAGCCTCCTCTTGAAGATTTCCAGGGTAGGTGACTGCATCACCTCTGGCAGGAGCTTATTCTAAAGTCTGGACACTCTAACTGTGAAGAAGTTTTACATAATGCTGAATCTGAAACAGTCTTGAACCTGAAACTTGTGGGTGACTGTCACCCAAGGCCACCCCAAAGAGCAGAAGAGTTTTCTGCCAGGATCTCAGTACTTTGAAACCTTATGACAATAACAGGAAATGGAAAAGGGAGAGTGGCAGAAACAGCATATCATGGTCTGAATTAAGAATCCAGAGCCACCCACCCTGCACAGAAACACATTACTGAGTTACAATAGAACCTGTTAATTTTGGATTGGCCTTGTCAGACATCTTCATACCCACAGATAAGCCAGTCATAGAAGACCATCATACTCGACTCTTAGGGATTGCCAAATATGATACTAGGTTTGGGAAAAATATGGCCCACGGGCTGGATCCAAAGCACCAACTGACTGGATCTGGCCCACAGGTGGGCACCCACCTGCTGATTGTGTCCAGCCCAGCTTCCCCCCACCACACTCCACATGGGACCTACCCCATCTGCTTCTGCCCATGTTGTGCTCCTGCCCATGCCTACTGACCCAGGCTTGCCAGCATGTGTAGCTTCCTGGTAGGGCTGCTTCTGGTGTGGCTGCAACCACCCGGCCTCCCCCAGCCTGCCCACCATGTTGGCTCCCCCAGCCTTCAGCAGCTCCTCCTCCTCCTCCTGCCCCTGCTGCACTGCTCCAGGTTGAAAGGAAGCCTTAGCTGTGTGGCTCCTGCCCCAAGACATGGAGTTCCAGCTCCAGCTTTCAGCTGTCTTCCCCCACTCCACCTGCCTGGAGCTATGAGTAGCCACCTACAGCCAGGTGAGTGGGTATAGGGTGGCTGGGAGCTGGAGCTGAAGCCCCACATGCTGGGGCAAGAGTCATCCGACTGCAGTTTTCCCCCCCCCCCACCTGAAATGGTGCAGCAGGGGCTGAAGGAGGAGGAGGAGGAGTTGTTGGAGGTGACAGGGGAGCCCAGCAGTAAGGCTGTGCAAAGCTTCAGTCGCCAATTTGATTCAGCGGAGATTTGGCCTGATTTGGTGGCTGAATCTCTGAATCTGAATCAAATCAGGAGACCCTTTAATCTCTCTGAATTGAATTGGAACTGTCTGAATCAATTTGGAGAGATTTGGAAAGATTACATGATTTGGACATAGACACAGCTGTAAAAGTTTTTTCTACATACCTCAAGGTACCAGGCAGCTTGTGAATGTTGAGATGCGAGGGTAGGTGGATGGAGTGTCCCACAGGACTTCCGGTTCACTTCCTGGTTCACCAGGGAGCACGTGGGTGACCCCCCCTTCTGCCCCCTGGCTCCGTGACTGGTGCCTCCTGGGTTTGGGGGGGCACCTGGGGTACCCCCATGGCTGATCGCCACAGATGAGCCACTCAAGTTTCAGTCCTCCAGCATTCCAGAATGCTGTGTTCCCTATTCCCCTCCTGTTCTGTATGGACAACCTTTACACCTACTAGACTCTACTACCCAGCACCAGTTTTGGCACCATGCCAACTCCCTGTCCTGCCCTTGGGGGTGTGACCTTTCCACTCCCAGTGGTGCAACCCCATGCAAACAACTTGAAAAGCACATGCCAGATAGCCAGGTTGCAGGACACAGATAGATATGGGAGTGAGGTTTAGGGAGGGTTGGTGGGGACAAAGGTAGGGGGCCAGATCAAGTTCCCATGAGCTGGGGCTTCCTTCTTAGAGAAGGGGCAGTAGCTCCCCTAAAAGCACCTTTCTTCACCACTCCCAGCCACCCTGGAAAGCATGAACACAACCCCTTCACCCAAATCCCAATCTCAATCCCAATTTATTAAAACATGAAACCTTCTTTAATTTATTTCCTCTCTAAATTCTTTTAATTTTATACTTCAGTGGCTGACTTCCTTCATTTCACCACCCATCCCTGTTTACTTTCCATCTCCCATTTCAGAGATGGAGAAATACAGAAAGTATAAAGGTTTTATTTGAAGATAATGAAATCAAAGATAATGATGTTTCTTAAAAGAACAACATATGAACATCAAGTCTTTCAGTGTTTTTAAAAGCAGATATAAAATTAAAGCAAAATTAACACGAAATTTAAGAATGATGATGCACTTAGATCATGCAGGAAGCATGTCTATACCTGTGATTTTGAAGATGTGGACAAGGTGCTGTATAATGGTTTCTGGACACCTGGGTCCACTGCTGAGCATGCTGGTGGCCCCCCTGCGTCTTCCAAGCTCAGCAATCAGTGTCCAGGAAAACCATCGATCATCACTTGGAGTCCAAGGCACACATGAAGAGGAAGGCGGCTGCAGAGGCTGAAGGTCAGAGCAAGTGTCCATGTCCTCCCTGTTTAAAAGGACCACAGAAAGCAGGTTGGCAAGGTGAGATTTGGCATTTTCTGTCATGGAGGCTTTCATGGCAGCCAACATCCCCCTAGACAAACTTGATCACCCCAAGTTAAGGGAATACCTGACCCAAAATGTGTCCAATGCTAGCAGTTTTCTGTATGCCAATAAGCGTTACCAGGACTATCTCCCTGTAGTCATTTCTTTGCATGTAGGATCCATGAAGGTTGCCTTGCAGAATATTATTCCTTCCCCATCATAGCTGATGAAACCACTCACCCTCAGGACAACTGCATGCTGTACATTTTTTTGTACCTGGGAGCTGGACTGGCCAGGACCTGCCTGTGTTTCAAACTCAGTCAGTCCACCTCACCTCTTGTCAATTTTCCTGCCGTTTCCCAAGCAATCATAAAGGTAATTGCCAGTTACAGTGTAGACTTTAACAGTACGTCAGCATTCCTGTCTGACAATGCCATGTACATGTGCAAAGCTTTCTCCCATGTGCTCTAAGGAATGCTGCCCAATGCTGTTCATATCACCTGCAGTGCATGCATTGAGTGACATCTGGTGCATGTAGTTCCCTGAGGTGGATAGCCTGGTGTCGTCCTTCAAGAAAGCTTTCAAGCACTGTCTAGGTCATAAGGTCTGGTATAGGGAGTCTATCACAAGTCAAAGTAGGGACTCCAGTGCCACTGGGTCACTGCCATCAGAGCCTGTGCTCACACGGTGGACAAGGTGATGGACTTGATAACCTGGGTTGAAGATAGGGCAAGAACTGTCAAGCTGCCCTATGAAAACCAGCACAGAAGGGACCTGTTCCAGACAATAGCTGCAAAGTTGAACCATTGCCACAAGTACAACCCATTATTGCCACCATTATTCAGATAGCTGGCTGCCCCCTTCCTTAGTGTTGTTCTCATTTTGCACCCCAACAAGGTGTGTCTGCTGAGTTCTGTCCCTCAGCTACTGAAAGCAATTCCAGGATGGGGGAAACAGCATGACAATGAATGTGCTGCCTATGTGAACTTTGTCAGAGAGTCAGATGCCTGTATTCTGGGACTCTGTCTGTGACCAGTTTCCACACGCATCTTTACACTTCAACAAGACACTGCCTCACCATTCCTATGAACTTGGTGGACACTGAGTGTGCCATCTCTGTGTTTGGACAAGTGTTCACCCCACAGAGGCAGAGAATGTCTCTAGCAAGTATGGCTGGCTATACCATGCTTGCATTTAATAAATAGTCTGAACTGCCTGTCTTAAGGTTAGCATCCAGTTTCAGGGGATTCCTTTTTATAATGCCCTTTAAGAAAATGAATGTAGTTGGTATTATTCATGTTGTGCATAGTATAGATTTATTTTCATAAGATATTTCAGTTTAGAGTTTAATTAAGTGCTTATATGGTATTATTTAAAGTTTATATAGTTGGTATTAATAAAATGTATACAGTTGGTATAATAAGATGAAGAAAACCTTTCTGGAACAACAGTGTGAGGTTCTTGCAATCTTAGGAGATTGAATGGATATGAGAGAAAACTGTTGTTTCTCCTGTAATTGCATTTGAAGGTTATACCAGTATGAATAATTGTTTTGGTTATAGTGGAGGTGTCCAATGATTCCATTGTTAATAAAAGTGTAAATGTAAAAACAGAGAATGGGGAAGAAGATGAAGCAGGAGAAGACAATGCAAAAGCAGGTTTATTTTCTGATGTTTTCTTTATAGTAAATACAAAGATGTATCTCTCATCACTCAAAGATGATAACTTATAGACACTCTCTCAAGGGTGTTATCAAAACTGTGAAGAAACTGATGGTATGGAGGTGCAGAAAGGTCTCACAATTTTGTGAGATCTCACAATAAAACAATAAATGAGCTTCAGTGTTGAGAAGTCCAAAATAATGCACAGGGGAAAAATAACCTCAACTAAAGCTGATGTAGTGGCCACATGGGAATCACTCTTCAGGAGCTAGGTACTCTGTTTGTATAAAGCCCTAATGGCCTCATTTCCACTATTCTGCTGTTAATCTAAGAAATGTGTGCAGGGTTATCCTGCACCTCACTAACCTCCAGTTGCAGAATTGGTTCCTTTATAGCTGTTGGCAGCCATTATAACTTACAACAACCTAAGCACACATCAAATCCAGTACCGGGAAAGTGCAAAATTCTTTGCCTAGTCCCCCCCTGAGCTGAACTGAGCACTCCTCTGCAACAGCTGAGGATCTGATCCACAAAAGGAATTTGTTGTATCTAAAAAGAGATAATTTCATGAAGTGTGGTTCATGCTTTTTCTCTATAAAATTATGCAAATGTTTCTTCATTTCAAAACTTAATTAAACTTCTAATTAAAGATTTTTTCTCTAGTTCAGCAAAATGAAATATGCTGGGATTGCAAAGAAATTTCACCAATCAACAAAAATATACTGGCATTATTTGCTTTTCAGAGGGAAAGATTTTTTTTGGGGGGGGGGTGTACTTACTTGCTTAAATGAACAGTTTAAAAATCAAAAACCCATGGGCCATTAACTGTCCTCCAGTGAATATTGCATATTCTAGTCTGTGAGAAGGTTTCTGGCTGTTACTCAGTTTTATGGAATTAATATGATGGCTAGGAACACTTTGTATAGAGTAGTCCTGACTGATTCAGAAAATACAGTTTTCCACTGATCATTTCTGGGCACTACCTCATGACATACTGCTGTTTGCTAATATCAGCTTTCTAATACTCCTAGGTCAGAATGATGCTTACTTTGCAGGATGGAAAACAGAGACTAGAAAAGGAAAATAATAATAAAAAACACTGCAAGGCATGTTAGGGCTACAAAACTGCTTACAACTTGAGTGGTAGCCTTTTCCTGCCATTGAGAACCTGCTCTGAATGCTGCCATTGATTGGGAAGGTGCTCAGTTGCTATGTGGAGGGAGAAGGCCAGATGGGATCACATACATACCTAGACTAGGGGGTGGCAACATTTTTGGACCGAATGCCAAAAGACCTCACAACTTGGATTTAGAAGACAGGTGAGCCAGGGACAGACGATGGGGGAGCTGTGAGGGGCCTGATCCTTATTATGGCAGCATACAGCACCTCCAAGTGGATGGCAGGTACGTGGCTGGGGTTGCACAGCCCCAGGCCCCTTCCCCACTGTGCTTCCTGAGGCAGGCATGCAGCTGCCATCAGCAACAAGCTGGGCTGGGGCTCTGGACCCTGGTGCAGCCACTTGCAGCCTTGTAGCTGCCTGCTACTAGCAGCCCAGGCTCTGGGCAGGGCTCTGCCACCCGCCATAGAGCCTGGACTGCTCCCAGTAGGCAGCCATGAGCCGGCAAGTGGCCCAACTTGTTGCTAGCAGTGGATGCACACATGCCTTGGGGCACATGGTGGGGAAGGGGCCTGGGGCTGTACAACCCTGGCCCCTTCCCTGCTGTCTGCTTGGAGGCACATGTACAGCTTTTGGTGTCACGGACCCTGGACTGCTTTGAGTAGGCAGCAGGCAGGCTGCAAACAGCTGCACTGGGGTCTGGGGCTCTGGTCTGGCTCTGGCTCCTGGATGCCTGCCACATCCATCTGGGGGTTTTAGGCAGCTGCTACCTGCTATGGAGCCCAGGCTGCTCCTAACAAGGCTAGCAGCCTGTCTGCCACCTGCTGTGAGCAACCCAGGCTCTGTGGCCAGCAGTAGCTGCCCAGAGCCCGAGCTGGCTGTGGTGCGTTAAGGAAAATGGCTTCACATGCCGTACTCTGGCATGACCAGGGTTGCTGACCCCTGACCCAGACAGTAAAGAAATGGCTGCTTAGTCAACTGCATGGAGCCCATCGCACTGTAGAACAGAATAACTAAAACTCTCTCAGAACCATATGCTGAGAAGGGAAAAAATGCAGTCCCATGCTGCATTAGGGACAAAAAATATAGACATATGAAATGAACTGATACTTCTGCAAATGGGCTTGGACAAAGTCAAGTACACATTAGCAGCACAATCTTTATTCTTCTCATGCAATTATGGGTAACACACTTAACCAGCACTTAAAGGGAAAGTCAATAAAAACAACACTGAAAACAAATTTACTTTTAATAATTTATAGGACAATGTTAGGGCACCATATTTTTCTGTGCCTGTGGTCTATTATATATGTTTGAATTAAGTGATAAGACTATTATGTAGAAATACAAGGAAAATGGCTCTGCTGTTCTTGCCGGGCTGAAAAAAGATGAAACAATTCTAGGAGTCTGATTCAACACTAAATTAGCTCAGTTTTATTGCATTGAAATCAAGAGTTACACTGTTATAAAGCTGAAAGTCAAGCAACAGTTCATGTGACTAGGATTTCTTCATCACAACTTCAATTCAATAATCCATTTTTAGATGTTTTTTTCCATTCACATCATCTATAGTCTGGGGGCGGAGTTGTATAACCAACCTCAAAAATAGCAGACAGGAACAGTCAGAACTATGAACTAGTCAGAACTAGAACTATGCAGAAGTATAGAGCTGGAGCCTTGCATGGATTAGTAAAGCTCTTATGCTAACTGCCCACAGATTCTTTAACAGTTTCGTATCAAATCTGAAAATTTCAGGGCAATAATTGTACCTTCCTGCAGTCCTGTATACCTTTGCAGAAGCTAATCACCTGGTAGTGTAAATAGGGGTGGAAGAGAGGGGCACCAGCCATGGGTGCCCACTTAGGACAGGCACCAAAATCATCCCCCATATCATCCCCCACGCCCCCCACAGCAAGAGCAACCTAACAGTGTTGCAGTTGAATCAGCATAGTGCATAGACACCATGCTGCGGCTGCTTTAAGAGCAAGAGCCAGGGTGGGCAGCAGCCAGGGACTGGGTTTGACTCCTGTGTCCCCCACTCCCCTGCTCTTGGAAATGCAATCCCCGTTCTTGCACAGGGTTTGTCCAGGGTGCAAACTCTGCTTGTTACCCCACTGTAACCACCATCTGACTCATAACTACCTAAAAGAAAGTTATATTGCATATAAATATACAACAAGCTTTCTTCTCTTTTGAAGGATTTAAATATTGCTTTCAACAGCTAATAGCAATAAGCAGTATCAAATATCAGGCCAGCTAAAAAAGTGAAAGAGCTGGATGCAATGGGCTGGCTCTATAATTAAGTGATTATTTTTTCTCAGAGTTTTCTGATTACTTAAAGTGATTATAAAGGGAATTAGGCAGACTGAAGACCAACTTCAACCTGGTTTTTAAAAGCTGAGAAATCCTTCATGCCACACATTCTTATCTGTGTAATTCTTCATATGGTTAACATGCCCTGACTTTCCATTTCACCTCACTATAAGCAACAGTTATTTTCTCTGCATGACAGGTAAGGAAAATGTTTTAAAGCTGAACAGAAGGAGCCTGGCAACCTGAAAACTCAAAGCCACCTGAAGTCTGCCAGGGATATTAAAAATTAAACAAGCTCTGTATATTTAAAATTTAAATAAGAGTCTCTCCCATAAGAAGATTGGCTTAATGCGCTGTATGCAGGATGCCTTTGCCAGGAAGGTTTTGGTTGTGTGCTACCCGTTTTTGCAACAGTAGAGTCATAAGCTCAATTCTACTTCTAGCAATTCAAACTATTTTCCTTTTTTTTTTTTTTTTTGGTAGTATTAGAGTGATGTTGTAAGCATGATGTGGCTATCAAGAGATTATGCAACAGACCAGGATTTCTTAGAGTGATATCATTTATTGGACTGATTGCATAGTTGTGAAAGAGTTAGACAGTTTTAAATGCAAAACATTCTTCATTAGTTTGGCTCTAAACTGATTTTAAATTGTGTAACATTTAAAAATGCTTCTGAAATACTTTTAAAATGGGAAATATTATAAATGCCATAAGTTAATCTTTATCAAAGTGAATCTCCATTTGCAAATCTAGTTATATTCTAGTACACAAGTGAATATTAAGGAGCTAGCAGAAGGTAATTATCTCCTGTGCAGAAAAGGTCACCATACTGACATCCATGTACATGTAAGCCTCAACTCCGTAGAATGTGAGCAGCCTAGAAACAATAAACTTCTACTCACAACACCCTGTAAAGGATTCCAAATAGGTCTATAAACTAGAAGCTTATAAAAAACCTAGACCTACTTGAGTATTAGCAAAGCCATTCCTAAGAATATCACTTTACTGAGATGTTTTTGACAGATCTCAGCAGGAATACAGCATAAGCACAGCTCAATTTCTAATGAAGCTGGGTTCATCCCAGGACAGCCTTTCAAAGAAAATTACACTTTCAAAATGAAGATTTATCACCATCCCATTTTTAATATATATTTAGTAGAAATAAAGGATAAATCTCTGCCTGGACCGAGTATTCAATTGCCTTCTAATACATTCATGCAGTGGTTCTCAGCCAGGGTGCTGCAGCACCTAGGGGTGCTGTAAGACTCCTTCAAGGGTGCTGCAGCCTGGGCAACACTGCTGCAGCAGCCAGGTGGAACTGGCCCACATGCCTTGTACTCAGCCAGACCAGGAAGGTCTGTGATATGAGCATGTGCTCCTGTCTGCATTAAGGCTATCTGATAAGCCTGAAGCAGGCAGAAGTGCCTGCTTTTGCCACAGACTTTCCTAGTCCAACCCATCACGCTCCACATGGAAACAGAGTTGAATGGCACAGAGGAACCAGTAGTGAGGAGGCACTGTTCATTCCTGTTCACACTGTATTATTATTCTCAGAGGAATTAAAAATTCATGGGCAGAGAGAGAAAGAGCACAAAAAGGAGCATTTCTAAACTTATATGGGTTTTAGTCATTGCTCTCAGGATGGTTATATTTTACATTAAAAAGTTTTTGAACAAAATACTGAAACAGTCCTGGGATCAGTTCTTCTACCTACGGTGGAGCATATTAGCCCATACTGGATCTAGCTATTAGTCTCCTAAATCACTTAGGCACTTTTGCAGATTTTATGTTTGGTTTCTCCTAGAGTAAGGGGGGGAAAAGTATCCAGGGAAGAACAGCTCCAAAACACTTGCTTTGGTTCTATAACATTATAAAGTGAATAGCATAACATATTTAGGAGTGAGAATGTATTTAGGGTGATAACCTGTAAACCTTTCCAGTGAAAAAGGAATAGGGACTGCTTCCTCTCCAAGCGTTGCCTGTTTATGTGCAGCAATACAGTTCCTATGTAATTTCATTCATGCAGTTGTAGCTGTAAAGTGATGGAAATAAAAGCCGGGGAATAGGTAAATCTAAACTGCTTCAGTATAAAAGCAGAAAAGTGCATTTTTTAAATCCTACTATGAGGTTCCTCAACTTACAAATGAATTCTGAAGTGGCTCGGTAGTATGCAGTCTAATGGGTAGGGGAGTTTGAAGTTGAATGAATCTCTTACTATCTGAAATATGACTGAAACCTGATAATTCCACTCTTAAGTCCCACCTCCTCGCCCATGCAAGAATCAAATGTTTAATCAAAACGTTTAATCAAGTATAGCAAGTATAGCTGCAAAAGTGATATCTACATAGGAACAGAACAATAAAATGCCTATATGTTAATTTATTGTTTTACATTTAAGATAAGTACTTTGGAAAAAATTAACAATCTATTTCTTCAGCAAATTATTAAATTTGTTTTTTAACAAAATAGTATCCTTCAAATACTTTGAATTCTGTTACTGCTACTTATTTTCTGTACTGAACTGATGTTTCCTTATGTCTACTGATTTATGATTGTGTTCCATGAATGTTGAATGGCAATCAGTTGCTTTATAAGCATTCTGATTCTTTCATTCTAACAGCTGTTATCATGCAGAGTTGGTATGAAACTAAAAATATTAGTTTTGGACTTTCCATTTCATTTTCTTAGAAAATTAAATGTTGATTCAAAATAAAAGATTTTGCTTTGTAATATTTCATGCAAAATGGATTTTTGCAGAAATGTGTTTTTGCTGTAAAATATTTAATTAAAAAACAATGTTTTTCATCAGTAGAACTTCTTAGATGAGAAATTTTGGCCAAAGTAGTATTGTTTTTAATTTTTAAAGAGTTATGTGAAGATTATTTTCCTTTGATGTGATTTTTCAATTCTGAAAGTTATTTTCAGATTTTTGGAAAAGTAGGGTTTTAGTTCATAGATGTATGAAAAGTATGGTGGCCACCTTCACTTGATACTTTTGAGCAGAGTTAATTGGCAATTTTACCCATTTTTATATAAAAAATTGATTTTTTTATGTAATGAGGTTATTTGTTATAAACAGTTTCAATGAATTATTGACTCAAAAACTGTAAAAATAGTATACAGAATTTTTTTAAAGGGCCATTTTGACCACACTAAGGAAAAAGGGTTTACCTCCTTTGGCCTGTCACTGAGGAGCAAGGTATGGAGCAATTGAGGTAATATTTACTGTGATTCCAGTCCTATGATCTAAGATGGCATTGAAGGTATTATAGCATTGTATGAAGTCATTATAACACCTTTTTCTGAAGTGTTGTCCTATGTGTAGGGGGCCCTTGAAGCCCTTTCTGAGTGGCTTTGAGGAGCAATAGTGACTTCACTCCCATCACAGAAATGTTATAGTTAGAAGGAAGGGGTAGTGAGTAAAGTGGAGGACCTGCTTTTGGCAGTTAGCTATGAGTTCAAGGCAGCACTGATAAGAACCTCCCAATACATTGCTTTCAGCAGACCTGTAATGACTGAGGCCCCTGGCAGATGTTAAACTTACGATGCAATTAACCTGTTAATCATGCCATAAATAGTAACCCTGCCAAACTTTTAGGGAATTAATAATGCAACAAAATGAGAAATAAAAAATGAGAAACAAAATACGTGGACCATTTTTGTGGCTGGTTTCCATCGTGCCTTAAATTGAACATGAGACTGCACCTCCTGGCTTTATGTTTGGAGCCAAGAGTCTATCAGTTAATGGGCTTCCTCCCAGTCAGCAGGCTGACAACTGTGCAGTGCACCCCACCGATGCTTTCAGTGTGCCCAGTGCAGGGAGCCCATCTGCTGAACCAGTGTTGGGTGGCAGCAAGCCACTAGACTCACTGCTACCCAGCAGTGTGCTTGCTTTGGCTCTTGCTGCAGGGCTCCCCACAACCCAGCATCAGAATGTGCCTTGCTCTGCAGTTCCTGAAGGAGTTGTAGGGCCAGGCATTCATCCAGCCAGGCTTGTCTGTGCCTGTTTGGACTGACAGGTGCAAGGGAGGTATAAAGTCCCCTGGTAGGGGAAGTTCTTGGGCTCCTCTGGATGGGAAACTTGCTAGATCCAATTAGTTGTAATGTTCCTATTAAAAGAAAAGCACTATTGGGGTTTGGTATCCAATTCCAACAATCATGTATCCTGCTATGCATGTGTGGCATGGCAGGACACGCAATTGTTGAAATCAGGGATTAGATCCCATTGCAACATTACTGTAATGTCTGCCAAGGGCCTGAAATGAATCACATAATGTTAACATTGGTATTGTTCTTCTAATAACAATGCACTAAGCTTCACCCACTGCTGTTTGAGAGTTCTGTTATTAACTGCTGTTCCTTTTTTCAGCGAACTGACTGAAAGTTCATTCAAGCCACTCTAATAACAGGTTTTCAGTGTTAACTTAAGTAATGCTTAAATTCCACTCACCACGAATCCATAAGAGTCAAACTAATGTCACTCAGGTCAACTAGTGGGTTAATCTAGATAAATCTATCCTGGAAAGGAAATACACTGCTGTAATGTTCTTTCAGTGAAACCTATAAATAGCGGGGCTATTTAGAGAAGGTATCACAGTTGCATACTGTGATCCTCAGGTTTTGGAGACATATTTTGCACACCTCCACAAACATTCACGTGAACTTCTTTTTTCTCTCATTTCTGCATCTCATTGCTGACTCATGCTGAGCCTGTGCTCCCCCAACTCCCTCCTCCCTACAAACAACACTTAAGCCTAGTGAATTGTCTCTCATTCTATGTTTGCACACTTGTTTTTTTATCCCCAGGAGTAGCGTCTTACATTTGCCTTTCTTGAATTTCCTTCTGTTTTCTAAGTGGCGTGTTCTCCAATCTGTCAAGATCCTTTTGATTTCTTCTTCTACCCTTTAGAGTGTTGAAGGCTCCCAGCTTTATGCCATCTGCACACTTGATCCAGAAGCTCTCTATTCCTGCATCCAAACTATTAACAAGAACCTTAAACAGCACTGGGCCTAGAATAAATCCCTATAAAATACCAAATCTCTTTTTGATATTGATCCATGTTAGTTACTCTGGCACCTGTAAGAGTCAAAGTCTCGGGATGTGCTGTTCTGAGGGGGAAAGATTGGAAAAGGGTCCTACTCTGCACTTTCCCAAGCTCTGCAACTGTTGTATTGCTCCAGCAACTCTACTCCCCTTTGCTACTCTGACTTTTCCCCGCATAGGCCATGTCCACATGAGTGTAGACATTTGTTCCCCTAGGGACAAGAAGCAGTGGCACACTGATATGAAAATATTATGATAGGTCATGAAAGGGGTGCTTGGGATCAGGAACCTCTTGAACAAATGACTCTGTTATTTGCTTTTCTTTGATCACATCTAGACCATTAATTCTGGAAAAGGATGAGGCACATGTGTGAAATTTAAATTACTTTAGCTGCTTCCCAGTATCATTCATCTTTTTCTTATTTAATTAACATAAATTTTCTAGGCAACACTTGCATTTAGGTCACTGACCCACCTCCCATCCTTGTGGGGACAGCATATTTCAAGATTATCTGGGCTGATATGTATATTTTAAAGACTTAAGATAGATAGCCTTCAAACAAACACTGACCATCATGTTTAGTGTAGGTGGGGAGGAAGGGGTGGGTGAGATGAGGGGGTGCTAATGGGTTTGTTGGGGGGGGTTGGGGGGTCCATAGGGAGTGTTGCCTGCCCAGAGTGGGGAATCAGGGGGCTAAAATAGATTAATAGATTCATCAATTGTTAGGGGATGGAAGGGACCTTGAAGATCATTGGGTCCAACCCCTCCCCCCCCACCCCACTTTAGGTAGGAAGATAACCAGGGCTAGGTAACCCCAGCAAGGTGACTGTCTAGTCTTCTCTTGAAAACCTCGAGGGTAGGTAAATGCGCCACCTCTAGAGGGAGTTTATTCCACAGTCTGGACACCCTGACTGTGAAGGAGTTTTTCCTGGTATTAAGCCTGAAGCGGCCTTCCAAGAGTTTGTATCCATTGGTCCTGGTCTTCCTTAGGGGTGCCCTAGTGAACAACTGTTCACCAAGCTCCTGATGCACTCCTCTGATATAGTGGTAAGCTGCTATCAAGTCCCCTCTCAACCTTGTCTTCTTTAGGCTAAAGAGGCCCAGGTCCCTCAGCCTTTCCTCAAATGGCTTGCCTTGCAAGTCCCTGATCATACAGGTGGGTCTTCTCTGGACCCTCTCAAGCTTTTCCACGTCCTTATTGAAGTGCGATGCCCAGAACTGGATGCAGTACTCCAACTGCAGTCTCACCAGTGCTAAGTACAGTGGGAGTATCGCTTCCTTAGTTTTGCACAAAATGCATCGGTTAATGCATGCCAGCGTGTTGTTTGCCCTGCCTTGCACTGCCTCGCACTGACTGCTCATATTCATATGATGGTCAATCATTACTCCTAGGTCCCTTTCAGTTGTGGTGCAAATCAAGCTGTCACCACCGAGCCTGTGTGTATGTTGAGGGTTGTTTGCCCCCAGATGGAGCACCTTACACTTGGAAGTGTTAAACTTCATCTAGTTCCAGTCTGCCCAACTCTTCACCCTGTCCAGGTCCACCTGTATCTGCAACCTATCTTCTGACATGACCACACTGCCCCATAACTTGGTGTAGTCCATGAACTTGGCCAGTGAGCTTTCCAGTCCCCAATCCAAATAATTTAAAAAGATGTTGAAAAGCACCGGTCCAAGCACGGACCACTGAGGGACACCACTGGCCACTTACACCAGGATGACACAGATCTGTTAATGAGAACTCTCTAGGTCCTACCCTGTAGCCAGTTTCCCACCCACTGAACCATCGAGCAGCTAAGCCCACAATCTTCCAGTTTTCCCACAAGGATTTGGTGGGATACTAGATCAAACGCCTTTTGGAAATCTAGGTATATACATAACGTCTACCATGTCTCCTGTGTCCAGGTGGCGAGAGACCTGGTTATAGAAGGAGATGAGAATAGGCTGGTTAGGGTGCTAGGGGCAGGAAAAATGCAAACCTGGGGCTGTGGTCTGAATTTATACAGACGTTTGGTTAGATCAGGCTAACATGTGCCCAATCTAATTTAGTGCACCGCTTCAGGGCCAGGTACAGATATTGCACTTTTACTGGTATATGTGATCTGACACTGGTCTATACTCATAACAGAACAGAAGTTCAGCGCACACAGACTGGTTTAAAATGGTAAACACTGGTCTAAGATTTGCACCCCCCCACCAAAGAGTGAATGTATGTTCTGTTCACTACTGATCTAAACTACGCTGCTTACAAAGAACGGCATAACTTAGATTGATTCTGCCTCATGTTTTTTGAATGTCTGTACCTATCCCAGGTGAATCAAATGAATCAAAATTAGGTAAGCTATTTTTTGCCCAATCTAACCTCCCTGAACATGTGTACAGATTGGGACTTAGACCAACCTAACTAGTTCAGTTGATCTAAGTGTAACATCTGAATGTACAGAAAAGCAGGTTACACGTTCTGGTCAGGATTTAGGAAAGCCATGAGAGTTTGAATGCTTCATATTTCCAATATGAAGCAAAGTCAAAATAAGAGTTCACTGCTGAAATAATTGCATTTTTTTTTACTACTTTATCTTTTCAGTGCATTTACTGTAAAGTAATTATGAGTTTATGTTTACCTTGCTGAGGTCTGATAGCTTCCCAGTAAAGAATTTAATTGTAAAATGGGAGGTAGATGAAGAATGGTTAATAAAACAAAGATAGATTTAGGATTGTGTGCTGAAACTTATCTGGGAGTTTTATGAATGCGAACATTTGGTTTTGTTGGAATGTTCAGTTTAACTATGGATTTCACATCACATGCTTGTCATCTGAAAATTCAAGCTGCACACTACAGGAGGGTTTAGATTCCTGCCAACGTTTGGTGAAATTCCAGCAGAAAACCTGACGGAGCTCTCAGCTGTTCAAGCATTTTATGTATATTTATATCTAATTTACATGCAATTTACAAAATCACATCTGTTGAAAATTCATCTTTCAATCTTCAAAAATCCTAGTTTTCAGTCATAGGTATTAACTTAAGTATAAATAACCATCCAATTTAAAAATGATCAAGGGATATTCCCTGTGACCTGTTTTTTATCTTCCAATTCAGACAGTACAATTCTGGAAAAAAGCATCTGTAACATGCCTGTGATATCATCCTTAACATGATTAGTTTGACTAAATAGTTCTGACATTTTTACTCCTATGCTAAAGTTGCTAAGATTACTGATTACTTGAGAAAGAAAAAGGCCATGTAACCATTTCAAGTCAATTAACCAAAAAGCCAGAAATAATGTTTGCTGCATACTTGTACACAGTAGCACTGAGAAGAAATGACTAAAAATGTCAAGGTTCAAGCACCTCCTCTTTTCATTTTGGGGATGTCTTGAGATATTCCCCTTACTTATCTCTTCCCTGTCAAAAAGGGCAACAACATTAAGATAGCATCAGCTGAAAGGACTACTAATACACTCCTCAAAATTGTATTGCAAGTTGAGATATTCTTTTTATTCTTCATTTGGGTCCTTTCCATCTAATGGATCTCTTTGCTTCTGGTAGTTTATCTCTCTGTTGTCCTTACCAAATTGTTTACAATTGTTTAAATGAAGCATCTTGTCTTTTAATTAACCATTATTTTTTATTATTTGTATGGCACCAGCAACGTGCTAGATGGCTCAATGTATCTTTATATTCACCTTTAACCACTTTCCCTTCCATTGTTCTTTCCTTTACTTAGAGCTAACGAAGCAGAATTTAAATTTTCCAACTACATTAGATTTCCAGAATTCACTTAAACTTCCCCCATAGCATGTTCGTGTTTCCTTGTCTTTCTTATACATAGAATTTGCTGTCCTTTAAATCACAAATATTTGCATTGTTTCTTCTTGTATCACTAGTAAGTCATATGATGTGGACCTCTAGATAGGACAAATTCAACATTGTTTAGTCTGATTGAGCATATAGCACAAGACAATAATTGGAATAAAGATCAGCTTTATCTCTAATTCTACCAAGACCCAAATCAAGGTATCTGTTATATTCCTTACCAAATAAGTTTAAAAAGCTTAGAGACCTGGTAATTGCATGTAAACCTTTTTTCTGCTAAAAGGTTTGAGTCCTGCTGATTTAATCTACCTATATTGATACATAGTATCAATTAGAAAAAGTTAGATGTTTTTAAATAAAGAAAAAATATGAAAAGTCATAACCTCAAACAAAGGTAAAAATCTAAACCAGAAACTCATTTCCACTCTAATCCTACTAATCAGTGCTAGTAGGAGCTGATTCAATCTGTTTTAAGCCTGTTGGACTCAGTTCTATAAAGCAACATAATTGAGTTTAAACAATTGAATCAGGTTTTTAGGCACGTGGATCCTTTTGTAATCTGAAATGATGATCTACCCATCTGAATGATAATTAGAATTCAAAGGCTGTTTACTCAAAAATATTGTAACATATTTAAGGAGCAGCTCACAGCTTAGCATCCACCAGATAGAAACTTTGTTTATTAGAGCTCAAACCCCTTGCATTTGTGAGGTGTATTACTTTTTGAAAATTGAAGGTTAGTGTTTTAATTTTCTTGTCCTGGTCATTAACATTACATATAAAAAAATTAAATTCCATTGGTAACTTATTGAATATGGGCAGAGTAGAGTCAGAAATCTGCTTTCTATGAAGGAACTGTTGCTATTTAATAGCAAATGATGTGATAATCACTGTCATAACTCCATCAATATTTCTCCCTTGAGATTCAGTAAGTTAAATAAAACAGAGCATGTAGTCTTTCTTATCCAGATTTTCAGAAAATTACTTAGCACAATAACATGTGGCATAATACGTAGTCTTTAGTTAAGTGACTAAATAATAACTGAGAGTAGAATCCAAAAAAGGAAATAAGGTCCCATCCCAATAATGACTTCAGTGGTTCATATGAGACCTAAGCAGAATTTAGGCACCAGTATGAAAAAATTGTGATCCTGAAAAATTAGGTGTTAGCTACCACCTAACTCTGGACATGTAAACTCAACAAACATTGTGTTTTTCATCATTAAAAACGAGGTGGTAGAAACTATGATTCTGGGTATGCCCAGAAGTCTCCCCCCACCCCCAATGTTGTTAGGACATTAGCCTAGTTCTGATCCATAAATGAGCTGGGTTTAGCAAACTTATTTGTGGGGCTTGGTCTCTGTTGTTAAAGCCTGACTACAAAATACAGTGGTGTTTGACACTTTTTTAAAGCTGACAGAATCATAGGAATGTATGATGGGAAGGGACCTCATAGGATAAACTAGTTCATCCCCCCAGTCCAGCAATAGGAGCATGTTGTTGCCTCATATTCAGCTTATGGTCTTCTACAGTTGTTCATATCCTGTTTGCCATAGTGGGCCACACTTGCAGCGCTCAATGTGTTATGTGGGATGCACCCACAATTTGCTTCCTGTGTGTCCATTAAAAAAAATCTTTTAACAGGATGTTACGTGAGCTGCAGTAGTGTGCTGATTGGGCTGCATGTAGCCTGTGTGCTGCAGGTTGAGAACCAATGGTCTACTGTAACCCCCAGTTCCTTCTCCGCAGTATTGCAGCCTAGCCAGTCATTCCCCATTCTGTATTTCTGCATACAATGACTCTATTTGTCCTTGTTGAATTTTACTTGATTGATTGAAGACCATTTCTCCACTTTGTCTAGGTCATAGATTCATTCATAGTTGTTAGGATCGGAAGGGACCTCAATAGATCATCGAGTCCGACCCCCTGCATAAGCAGGAAAGAATGCTGGGTCTTGATGACCCCAGCTAGTTGCTCATCTAACCTCCTCTTGAAGACCCCCAGGGTAGGGGAGAGCACCACCTCCCTTGGGAGCCCGTTCCAGACCCTGGCCACTCGAACTATGAAGAAGTTCTTTCTAATGTCCAATCTAAATCTGCTCTCTGGTAGCTTGCGGCCATTATTTCTTGTAACCCCCGGGGGCGCCTTGGTGAATAAATACTCACCAATTCCCTTCTGTGCTCCTGTGATGAACTTATAGGCGGCCACAAGGTCGCCTCTCAACCTTCTCTTGCGGAGGCTGAAAAGGTCCGGTTTCTCTAGTCTCTCCTCATAGGGCTTGGACTGCAGGCCCTTAACCATACGAGTGGCCCTTCTCTGGACCCTCTCCAGGTTATCCGCATCCCTCTTGAATTGCGGCGCCCAGAATTGCACGCAGTACTCCAACTGCGGTCTGACCAGCGCCCGATAGAGGGGAAGTATCACCTCCTTGGACCTATTTGTCATGCATCTGCTGATGCACGATAAAGTGCCATTGGCTTTTTTCATGGCTTCGTCACACTGCCGACTCATGTTCATCTTGGAGTCCACTAGGACTCCAAGATCCCTTTCCACTTCCGTGCTACCCAGCAGGTCATTCCCTAGGCTGTAGGTGTGCTGGACATTTTTCCTCCCTAGGTGCAGCACTTTGCATTTCTCCTTGTTGTACTGCATTCTGTTGTTTTCTGCCCACTTGTCCAACCTATCCAGGTCTGTTTGCAGCTGTTCCCTGCCCTCCGGCGTGTCTACATCTCCCCATAGCTTTGTGTCATCTGCAAACTTGGACAGAGTACATTTGAATCCCTCGTCCAAGTCACTGATGAAGACATTAAAGAGTATCGGTCCAAGGACCGAACCCTGCGGGACCCCACTGCCCACACCCTTCCAGGTCGAAACGGACCCATTCACCATGACTCTCTGGGTGCGACCCTCCAGCCAATTCACCACCTACCAGACTGTGTAGTCATCCAAGTCACAGCCTCTTAACTTGTTCACCAGTATGGGGTGGGATACCGTATCGAAGGCCTTCCTGAAGTCTAAGTATACGACATCCACCCCTCTTCCTGTGTCCAGGCGTTTCGTAGCCTGGTCATAAAAAGAAACTAGATTGGTCAGGCATGATCTGCCTGCCACGAACCTGTGCTGATTTCCCCTCAGCATAATTTGTCCTGCCGGGCTCTCACAAATGTGAGCCTTGATAATTTTTTCAAAGACTTTGCCAAGGATAGAGGTGAGACTGAATGGCCTATAGTTGCCCGGGTCCTCCTTCCTCCCCTTTTTGAAAATGGGGACCACGTTGGCCCTTTTCCCATCCTCTGGGACTTGGCCCGTGCGCCACAAGCGTTCAAATATTCCCGCCAGTGGCTCTGCAATGATGTCGGCCAGTGCCTTCAGCACCCTCGGATGGAGCTCATCCGGGCCTGCCGAGTTAAAGGCATCCAGTTCTTCCAAGTGACTCTGCACTGTCTCAGGGTCTACGCATGGAAGTCTGGCCCCTTGCTGCTGCCTTTCTACAACCCCAGTGAGAGACTTGTTGTGTCCCTCACTTAGGAACACTGAGGCAAAGAACTCGTTGGCGAGTTCAGTCTTGTCCCCCCTGTCTGTCACCAATTGTTTCTGCCCATTTAGCAGGGGTCCTATTCCTCCCTGGGCCTTCCTTTTACTCCCTATATATCTAAAAAACAATTTCTTGTTGTCTTTTACTTGGGTTGCCATCCTCAGCTCCATGGTAGCTTTGGTCTGTCTAACTGCCTCCCTGCAGGCACGAGCAGGGGAGGTATATTCGTCTTTAGTGATCTCTCCCTGTTTCCACTTTTTATGTGCTCCCCTTTTGTCCCTTAGGCTGCCCTGGATTTCTCTGGTCAACCAGGGAAGCCTAAGGTCATTCGAGATCCTAGCCCTAGTCTCCACAGGTGTCTGCAAGCCCACCCAATTTGGTGTCATCTGCAGATTTGCTAAGTGTGCACTCAATCCCATCATCCAAATTAATGAAGATAGTAAACGATATTGGACGCAGGACAGAATCTGGGTACAGACACTTGAAACCTCCTCCCAACTAGACATTGAGGCATTGATCACTGCTCACCAAGTATGATGATCCAGCCCGTTGTGTCCACTTTACAGTAATTTCATTTAGTCTATATTTTCTGAACTTGTTAATAAGAATGTCATAGAGTCATAGAAAGTTAGGGTTGGAAGAGACTTCAGGAGGTCATTTAGTCAACCCCCCTGTTCAAAGCAGGGCCATCCCCAACTAGATCGTCTCAGCCAAAGCTTTATCTAGCCAGCTTTTGAAACCCTCCAAGGATGGAGCTTCCACCACCTCTTTGGGTAACCTGTTCCAGTGTTTTACTACCCTCCTAGTGAGAACATTCTCCCTAATATCTAACCTACACTTCCCTTGCTGCAGCTTGAGACTCTTGCTCCTTGTTCTGTCATCTGCCACCACTGAGAAAAGTCAACCTCCATCCTCTTTAAAACTGCCCTTCAGGTAGTTGAAGGCTGCTATTAAGTCTCCTCTCAGTCTCTTCTTCTCTAGGTGAAATAAACCCAGTTCCATCAGTCTTTCTTCATAAGTCATGTGCCTCAGCCCCCTCACCATTTTTGTTGTCTCCAATTTGTCCACATCCTTTCTGTAGTGGGAGCCCAAAACTGAACAGAGTACTCCAGTTTGGCCTCACCAGTGCTGAATAGAGGGGAATAATCACTTCCCTTGCCCTGCTGGCAACACTCCTACCAATGCAGCCCAGTAAGCTGTTAGCCTTCTTTGCAAGAAGGGCACACTGCTGGCTCATATTCAGTTTATTATCCATTGTAACCCCCAGGTCCTTTTCTACAGAGCTGCTGCCAGACCAGTCATCCCCCAGCCTGTATTGGTACATGGGATTGTTCTATCCTAAGGTCCTTGGTTAAATCTCATGAAAGTCCTTTTGGCCCAATCCTCCAATTTATCTAGGTCACTGAATCCTAGCCCTCCAGTGTATTTACTATTCCCCCCAGCTTGGTGTCATCTGCAGACTTGTTGAGGGTGCACTCTATGCCATCTTCCAGGTCTTCGATGAAGACATTGAACAAAATTGGCCCCAGGACGGATCCCTGGGGAACTCCACTTGATACCAGCTGCCAACTAGACATTGAGCCATTGATTATTACCCTCTAAGCCCAATGCTCCAGGTAGTTTTCTGTCTACCTTACAGTCCATTCATCCAGCCCATACTTCCTTAGCTTGCCTGTGAAAATTGTTGTAGGAGACCATATCAAAAGCCTTGCTAAAATTAAGGTATACCACATCCACTGGTCTCCCCACAGCCACAGAGCCAGTCATCTCATCATAGAAGGCAATCCAGTTGGTCAGGCATGACTTATCCTTGATGAATCTATGTGGACTGTTCCTAATCACCTTTTTCTCCTCCAAGTGCTCCTTAAGGGTCTGCTCCATGATTTTTCCAGGGACTGAGGTGAGGCTGATTTGTCTGGATCCTCCTTTTTCCCTTTCTTAAATATTGGCACTATGTTTGCCCTTTTCCAATCATCCAGAACCTCTCCTGATCGCTATGAGTTTTCAAAGATGACAGCCAATGGCTCTGCAATCACATCAGCCAACTCCCTCAGCACCCTTGGTTGTATCCCATCTGGCCCCATAGACTTGTACATGTCCAGCTTTTCTAAGAAGCCCATTCTTTAACCACTGAGGGCTGCTCACCTCCTCCCAAACTTTGCTGTCAGGTGCAGTAGTCTGGGAGCTGACCTTGCCTGTGAAGACTGAGGTAAAGAAGGCACTGAGCACTTCAGCTTTTTCTGTATCCTCTGTCACAAAGTTGCCTCCCCCATTCAGTAAGGGATCCAGACTTTCCCTGATACACCTTTTTGCTACCAACATACTTGTAGAAACCCTTCTTGTTACCCTTCACATCCCTCGCCAGCTGTGAATCCAATTGCACTTTGGCCTTCCTGACTTCATCCTTGCATGCCCAAGCAACATTTTTATATTCTTCCCTAGTTATTTGTCTTAGTTTCCACTTCTTATAAGTTTCCTTTTGTGATTTAGATTTCTGAAGAGTTCCCTGCTAAGCCACGCTGGTCTTCCGCCATATTTGCTAGTCTTCCCACACATTGGGATGGTTTGTTCCTGCACTCCCAGTAAGGCTTCTTTAAAGTACAGCCAGCTCTCCTGGACTTCTCTCCCCCTCAGACTAGCTTTCCAGGGGATCCTGCCCATGAGTTCCCTGAGTGAGTCTAAGTCTGCTTTTCTGAAGTCCAGGGTCCTTACTCTGCTGCTCTCCATCTTTCCTTTCCTCAAGGTCCTGAAGTCAATCATCTCATAGTCACTATTGCCCAAGCTTGCATCCACTACACTACTTTCCCTGCCAATCCTTCCCTGTTTATGAGCAGCAGGTCAAAAAGAGCATGGCCCCTAGTTAGCTGCTCCAGCACTTGCACCCAGAAGTTGTCCCCAATATCCTGCAAAATCTTCCTGAATCACCTGCACACTACTGTATTGCCTGCCCAGCAGATGTCAGGGTGATTGAAGTCCCTCATGAGAACCAGGACCTGTGACTGGGAAACTTCCGCTAGCTGTTTGAAGAAAGCCTCATCCACCAATTCCTTCTGGTCTGGTGGTCTATAGTAGACTTTCACCATGACATCACCCTCGTTGCTTTCCCCTCTGATCTAAACCCAGACACTCCCAACAGACCTATCTCCAGCTTCATACTGGAGCTCTGAGAAATCATGTCATGGGAGACAGTATCAAGGTCTTGCTAAAGTCAAAGTATATTGCATCTGCTGCTCTCTGCCCATCTATAAAGCCTGTTGCCTTATAATGGAAAGAAATTAGGTTGGACAGGCATGACTTGCTTCTGATGAATCCATGCTGGCTGTTCTTGATTACCTTGTTCTCTTCTAGCTGCTTCAAAATAGATTCCCTGAGGACCTACTCTATGATCTTTCCAGGTATCAGAATAGGCTGACTGGTCTGAAATTCCTTGAATCCTCCTTCTTAAATTTCTTAAAGATGGGCACTATATATGCCCTTTTCCAATTATCTGGGACCTCACCCAAACTCTACAAGTTCTCAAAAGATATCCAATGGCTGTTATATAAAAAAAGACCCCACAACTAACATCAATTGAAAGTCATAAACAAAGTTCAGCAGCTTTTCAGCTGGATGAGAGAAGAGCGTTGGGTCCTGGAACATTTTGTTGTTGTCAAATAGAAACACTGTACAGAAAAGGTTAACCACAAATGAGGTAGTGATTATACCAAAAAAATTGTATTTCTAACACAGCCTAAAATATAGTTAAGAGTAAATATTTTCTCATAGTAAAACAGAAATCTTTGCAAATACTTTACAGACCGTGTTTAAGAAGGCTGGAAAACATCTTACATGGTTATCTAGCTTAAAGACTATCACTCTCAAAGCCAAATCCTTTTAGAAGCTAACTTTTTTTTTTCATTTGCAGGATTAAGAGATTTTGTGCTGCATGAAAGAGTTCTTATTTCAGGGCATCTAGCTCTATTGCTTTACTGATTTTCAACCTGGATATATAGATATGTTTCTCTTCTCTTATAATTAGGATTCTAACACTGATTTATCTTCTGACTCCAGTAGAGAAAGACAGAGTTTATCTAGAAATAATTTTGTTTATTTAAGGGTGTTTTAGATCTTTTTGTAAAATGCAAGGAAATATATTTAAAACTAGAGTCAGCCTGTTGGGCTCATTTTGCATCAGCAGTTTCCACAATCCAACTTGACATTCTCTTTTGATCTGCAGTGCTAAAAATATTCTATTAGCATGCCAGCAGAAACTGTGCTTATATACTTGTATACTGCAAACTTGCATGGTTAGACTTGCTGATTGTGAGATGACTGCAGAGATAAAAGTCCCTGTGACTTTAGTAACCAACCTATTTTTTCTAGAGTTCTAATACTTTTGGGAAGATGTGTGTGTGCGCGTGCACAATCTGCCCATATTTCCATTAGACTTAAATGTTACACTATACACACCTGGAAGAAAACACTATAGGATAAAATAGGGGTCTTGAAACACTACTGCTTTAGGAAGGCAATGAGAACACATTGCACATGACATATATGTGTGATTGTTTCTTAACAAATATAACTATTATCCAAGAATTATTCTTACATTAAATAAGACCAGAAGCTTCCTACTTAGGGAAAAATGAAGCAAAGTCCTTAATAAAAGCCTCTTTTTTTGTCATGTTTTAGAAAAGTGAATAGGATTTTTTTTCCAGTGGCAGTTTCCTTTCTCTTTAGGGTTTTGGCCCTCCCTTCCCCAAGTCTAAATTTAGAGCCACCTTGAATCTGCTTCAAGCATAGATGGGTCATGAAAAATCAACTTTGAGGAATGACATCCTAGAGCAGACATGGCACAGGCAGACAAGGTCCTTTCCTTTGGGTCAATCTAATCTGGTATGTTTATCAGACCAACTGAATAGTTAGTTACAGAAATATATCTTAGCAAGCTTTCAGGTTGAAATACCCTTTGTCAGGCTGAGGAAGCACCCACAGTTGGTGTGTGTGTGTGTGCTCTTCCTGGATGGAAGGAATAGTAAAGAATAGGAGTGTGTGAAACAGGCCTTAGTCAATTCAGGTTCAGATTTAGCCCGAATCAGGGACAGCGATTCAATTTGTTGATTTGGATCACTGTCCCTGATTCAATTCAGCTGAATCTGAATCTGAAGATACAATGATGATCTGGAGAATCAACGATTCGGACATAGACACAGCTTTAAAAGATTTTTCTATATACCTTGAGGTAGCAGGCACAGCTCATGATCCCTGAGATGCTAGGGTGCTTGGAGTGTCCCACAGAAGTGCGGGGGGGGGGGCCTCCACATGCTCAGTGGTGAACCCAGAAGTGGACCAGAAGTACTTCCGGTCCACTTCCAGGTGTGCCGGGGAGCTTGCCAGGGCCCCCCGCCCCCGCACCCCTCCCAGATCAGCGATCGGCTGCAGAGGGACCCTGGGTGCCCTGCTAGACCTGGGAGGCACCAGTTGCTGAGCCAGGGGGGCATGGGGGAGGGGCCCCCACTCTCCCCAGTGGTCCTGGAAGTGGACCAGAAGCACTTCTGGTCCACTTCCAGGTCTGCTGTCGAGTGCGCTGCGGGACACTCCATGTGCCTGCACTCCCTGCACTTCTGTGGGACACTCCATGTGCCTCAGCATCGCAGCATTCACAAGCCACCTGCTACCTAGAGGTATGTAGAAAAAACATTTAAAGCTGTCTCTATGTCTGAATCTCTGAATCTTTCTGAATCCCTCTGAACTGATTCGGAGAGTTCTGATTCAATTCAGAGAGTTTAAAGGGTCCTCTGATTCAATTCAGATTCAGAGATTTGGCCACTGAATTGAGCTGAATCTCCACTGAATTGAATCAGGGACTGAAGCTTTGCACAGCCCTAGTAAGCCAGAGGCTGGCATGCAATGCAAGCAAGAAATCCAGTCAGTGAAAATGGAAATGGAAGCGTCAGGAGGTGAGCATCAGGGGGTGCTGGGAGCCCCTCTGGCACACTCCTCAGCACATCTGGAAGTGGACCAGAAGTACACATATGTCTATGTCCAAATCACTGATTCTCTGAATCAGCATCAAATCTTCAGATTCAGATTCAGCTGAATCAAATCAGGGACAGTGATCTGAATCAACAAATTGAATTGCTGTCCCTGATTCAGGCTGAATCTGAACCCAAATTGACTAGGGCCCACTTCGCACACCCCTATTCTTTACTATTCCTTCCATCCAGGAACACCACACACACACTCCAACTGCAGATGCTTCCACAGCCTGACAAAGGGTTTTTTGACTTGAAAGCTGGTATCCCAGGCAGCTAAGCCGTGCTGCCAGCAGTCCCACCAGGTCTCCCCAACTCTGACAGAGTGCAGTTTTAGTCGTCATGGCCAGGATCTGGGGCCTCCTCCTTTCCCATAGCCCCAGTCCTCCAAGTTCCTCCTGGCATGGAAGCTCAGCAGGGACATGTTCTTCTCCTGCTGGCTGGTGATGTAGTGATGCCCTCTCCAGCTCTGAGAGCGGGGCATTAAATGGCTTTTAAAAAATGAAAAAAAGGAAATAGGAAAAGGAAATAGGTGCAGATGGAGTGAGGAGTGTTGCATTCTCTCCATCTACACCTGGAGCTTGGGGAACCCCAGCAGTGGGAGGTTCACCTTCAGGAACAACAGCTGCTCCACCAAGCCAGGATCCAAGGAGGTGCAGTGGGGTGTCACAGCATCCCCAGCAATGCTGAACACCCTCTTTCTCGAAGCACTGGTCAGTGGACAGAACAGGTATTCATGGCAACTGTGGCCAGATCCAGCCACATCTGACTGCGGCTTACCCAATAGGCCAAGGGGTCACACAGCACTGGCTCCATGTCCTTGGCAAGATAGGCAGCCATCAAGGCCTTCGTGCTACCTGCCTGAGGCTGGGGTCTGGTGCATTTAGACTTTGGCATTGAAGCCATGCCCTTGGCCCACATTGGCAGCACCTGTGGTGGAGGAGGAGACTGGCTGGTAGATGGCGTGCTAGCTTGGGACACTGGATCCCCCTCTTCCAAGTCCCCCCACCTCTGCCATTCTGCCTCCCTGACTCTCTTCACCAGCACCTCCATCCACTCATTTAGGCTTTGGCTGCTGCCATACTCTGCCTTTCATCCTCGGGGTACACATGGTGACCAACACGTGGACCGTACTGGACCACAAGGGATCAAACCATTTCCTGATGCCCTCCTTCAGCCGTCTCACCAGTGCTTGGATGCCTGGTGACAGAGGCTTGTCCCAGCCAGGAATATTAATCCCCTGGAAGCTCTCCATTTGGCTCTGAAGTTCCCCCACTACAGGGATCACCCTGCTTAGGAAGGCATCGCAAGCACTGAGGGTCTCAGTGGCCTTGAGGAAAGGCTTGAGGACCACCAAAATCTGAGAAATGGTATCCCACTCAGCTCTGTTAAGGGGACCACTCATCCCAATCTCCCTGAGCAAGGCCATCTCATGGATGGTGTTCTGTTATTCCAGCAGCTTCTCGAGCATCAGGTGTGTGGAGTTCCACCAAGTCTCCACATCCTGCATGATTTTGTGCTACAGGATGTTCAGCTCTTCTTGTTTGTCCCTCAGCATCTTGCCCCCCTTGATGCTCCTGTGGAAGTAGCCTGCCACCTACCTGCATTTGGAAATGAGCTTGCTGGTGGTACTGGTGCCATCACTGGTAGCCCTGTCCCCCTCCAAGGCATCCCTGACAATGAGGTGGAAGTCATGTGCCACACAGAGGATGACAACAAAGATGGCATCGTGGACCGCCTTGACCATATTGGCCCCATTGTCAGTGACCATGAACCCGCAGGTGAGCTTGCCTTGCCCAACAAGCCACCCCTGCACCAAGTGGTTAATGGCCCCCATAATCTTGGTGGCCATTTGGGACTCATCCATCACCTCAGCTTGAAGGAGAGCCCATCGATGGTCTGACCGGTTGCACCAGTGCCCTACGAGGAAGAGGTAGGCTTGATCTCCACCTCGGCTGCTCCCTATGTCCGAGGTGAAGTGTAAAGCCACATGTAGACCTGCCTTGCACAACTCCTCCCTCATGTACTCCCGGCATGCTTCATACAGGGAGGGCACCACCATTCTGCTGAAGGTGGTGTGTGCAGGCACTTGGTAGGATGGGGCCACAAGCACCATGGGCAGCCTGAACCCTGGCCACTCAATTAAGAAGAAGGGCTGGCCATCTACAGCAAGCATCTCCCCAGTGCTCTGGGTGATCTTGCTCACCCTTGCAATACTGTCTGCCTTTCCCCACTGTTCCAGGGTGGCCTGCCTCTGTTTGGGTGGATGGGGGCTTTGGAGCAAGAGGGGGACTTCCCTTTGGGCACACTCCTGCTGGTGCCAGGCTGAGGAGGAGCAAGGGCAAGGGGGTGATGCCTGTGGAGATGCATCAGCATCCCCGTGGTGCTCATGTGTTTTGTTCCATTGCCTCGGCTGGTTTTGGCTCAGCAGTGCAAGCAGATAGCGCACTTGAGATCATCTGCCAGCTCAAAATGATCCCAGACCACACTACCCACTCACTTCTGGGGTGTGGGTGCATGTGTGGATGCTGCAATTTCCTGCTTCTCAGCAGGCAGAGGCACAGCAACAGGAGGAACAGACTCAGCTGAGCCATTTGCCTCTGCAACCTCTACCTCAGCCTCCTCTGAAGTGCCTTCTGGGGAAGGAGACCTGGTTCTAGGGGAAACTTGAGGGGTGTGGAGCACAAACTCAGGTGATCCCCCCTCCTTCCCCAGAATTTCCCTTGGTATGGCACTCAGATCCAGATCCAGCTCCAGCTCTTCCTCTGGCACTTGAAGGCTCAGCATGGGAAGTGAAATGGGGTGGAGGAGACTGTCATGCTGGTGCTGGTGCTGGTGCTGCTGCTTGTTGTTGTCATGGTGGTGGTGTGTGGGGGGGGCGGTTATGGCTGGTGCTCTTGGAGGGAACACAGACTCAGGCACAGACAGTGGCACTGGCACTGCTCCCT
The DNA here is from genome assembly GCF_030867095.1 of Alligator mississippiensis. Lineage (NCBI taxonomy): Eukaryota > Metazoa > Chordata > Crocodylia > Alligatoridae > Alligator > Alligator mississippiensis. The sequence goes on along the minus strand of NC_081825.1, from coordinate 54,156,095 downwards.
TCTCCTTACTGCTTCTGGAAGCCTCATCCCTGCTAGTTGGAGGAAAGAGTCTATGTCTCAGTTTGGGGTGGGTAACTTATACATCTCCCTCTACTCCCTCTTCTGCCCCTCCCTGAAGTCTTGCCAGCTGCTTTTCCACTATGCTTTATGGTGTGTGTTCATAGTGTCTTGCTTTTATACAAATATATAAATGTATCTGCGTTCCTATGTAAATTCTCCAATGTGTGTAGCATATGCTGCAAGGTATAAATGTATCTCCCTTCCAATAAAGATTAAATTCTATAGTGTAATATCCAATATAATTATAAAATTGAAAAGAATAAATCAATTAATATAATAATAAAATAAAAGGGTTTAGAAGAAAGAAAAAGGTATTGTGGAATGCCACTTGCTGGGCTAGGCTAGGAAATCATTCAAATCAATGCTAGTAGTAGCCTTTGTTGTCTAACGCTCCTGAGCTGCTGGAAGACACAGCTCAGTAACTGTCAGACCCCAAGGCAGAAAACAGGCCAGTTCAAACAATGCTGCCTTTTATGCTTTTTTACCATTTCTCACCCAGAGCACTGGGATTGGAATGGATCTCAGGGAAGGATGACAGTCGTCGGCCAGCTACACAGTCAATATGAGAGCAGTCCTTCCCCCCTCCCTCTCCTTACTTTCTGTTTCCCTGCAGGCAAGAACAGCTTCAACTTTGAAACTCAAAATGTTTTGACACTTTTGAAACGTTTTCACTGCCCTTCATTTCATTTCGAATTCACTGTTTTGAGCTCGAAACAAGTCAAAACACCATCGAAATGAAACAGTCTGCAAATTTTGCACAGCTCTACCAGGTAGCTGAAGCCAGTAGTGTGGCTCGGCAGAGGTAAAAGAGCTTTGTGCTCAAGCGGAGCATGGGGCTGGCAAGAAAGCCCCAGTCACAAACCTGGGCAGGCGGAGCCAGGAGCGCAGCCTGGTGCAGCTGAAAGAGGCCTTGATGCCCAAGCAGAGAACCCCCGGTGTGAGGCCAAGAAGTGGAGGAGGTGGTACAGCTCGACCTAAGTGCCCAGGGCAGGGCATCAGGTCATGAGAGGAGCCAGAGGCACCACTGGAGGGAGGCTGCAGTGGAGCCATTGACCAGGGGTCAAGCCCTGACTGCCCTGGAGAGGAGAATGTATGTTGCTGGGGAAAGTGGATCCCACAGGGGAGGTTATTTCTGAGGAAGGGGACCCCACTGGGGAGCCAGTGAGTAAAGACTCCAGTCCCAGCACTGACCTAGGAGGGAGGGCACTGGGCCCCTATTGTTGCTATTGAGAGTTTTGCTAGGGTCCATGATCTCTGGGGAAGGGGACCCTAGCTTCCAGTGTGTCTATGCTTTCAGAACAAGCTATGCTTTCAGAACAGGGTGGTTGTGCGCCTAATATTTTGGAGGTTGCACTGTATATTTTGTATACCATTTCTAACCATATTGTTTATTGTTATGTCTTACCTGATATATATTCTTGTTTAGTTGTTACCTTTCCTGTGTATGAACTTAGTCTTCCACTGCCATATTCTGTTTATTGTCCCATTGGGTTCCTAGTTATTCACCTGCTGTGTTGACTTACCTGTGCTTACCTATTTCAGGATCCATCACTCCTCTCTGCCTGGGGTTACTGGCAGACTCACCTTGCTTGCTGCTTATAGGGTTCCCCTATTGGGTGTTGGTGCTGGGTGTGACACCCCAGTGGAGGGTCAGTTCCCAGACCATCAATTATTTTGGAGTATTGTTTATTGTCTATCCATTGTAAATATTTATTTTCATATTTCAGGTGCATTTTTATATTTATATTATGAATCAAGAAATTGTATACAGTTAAGTAACATTTGCCTGGTCTGGCTCTATAGAGGATAGAGGGATCTGAACCCAAGTGACAGCCTCTGTCTCACAGCACTATTGCCTGTTGACCTATCCCATCTTATTGAGGATGAGGTACACCCTTGGGTGTACCTGGGTTACATCTGTAATTAACAAAAGTCTCTATATTTAAACTGGAAAAATTTCAGAAATAAAGACCTAGGAGGAGCTGCTGGGCTGGATCAGGAGACTTGCTTACCCACAGACAAACACCACTACTGCTGGGTGGAAACAAGGTACATGGATTGGAGCAGGTGCCACCCCACCTGCCAACATGTGCCTAGCCTGGCTTCTCCTGAGCAGTGGCTAAAGGCAGGGGGCAGGCTGGGCTGGACACTTCTCCTCCTGCCTGGGGTGGGGATCAGTCAGGGTGGGGTGGGACAGGGGGAGTATGGTGCTGTGAGCTGTGGCTGCTCATGTGTTTGTGTGTGGTGCCCTCCCTGACCATGGCACCCTGGGTTGTCACCCACTGTAAGGCTGGCCCTGTTGGAGATAAAGAACAGACTTTTATCATAACAGATCCATTTTCATTGCCAAAATGGTAGGAATGACCTTTGCTAAATTTAACTTTGCTAAAATTAGGAAGCAGCCTTAAAAGGCTATAAAGGATTGTCCCAGCCTAAAGGACTCATTTAACTGCATCCCCTTACAACCCCTGTCTATCTCATCAAACTAGAGACCACAGCATTCTGGCCACTTTTTCAAGGTCCTTATGCAATGACTACAGCTGGCATAGTTTACAGACTTTTGCAAATTATCTCTTGGACCATTTTTGTTAAGACTGGATGAAGCAAAAATGTGCTTCCTTTTTTCTTCTGCTTAGTTTCTATTCAGTAGAGCTGTGAATTTAGCTTATATCCACAGATAGTTTTAGATGCCTTTTCGGTGACTTTTATAGCAGATTCCATAGCCTTGAATGAGATATTTACATAGTTAGGCAATGGGGGCTGAGAGGTTCAGAATGGAAATTAAAATAGCCACTATAGTAAACAGGGAAAATGCTGAGGAGACACTTGAGTTTTAAGGCCTGCACCTCCCTACAGCTAAGGTACCTATCTCTTCTGAAGGATGCTAAAGGGAAGTGCTTCCTTCACTTGGGATCCACAGCTTAGAGCTCTTTCCTGAAGGTCAGTATCTAGGTTTTTCTCTTAACACAGAGTATGGCTTGCTTCTTTCTATTAAAACATGTTTGCCTCAGGAGGTGTTGGTGAAACTTTATTCAGTAGCTCAGTGATTAAAGCATGTGGCTAGTCCTTGGTTCCAGTCCCTGCTTTGAGGACAGTTATGTATTTTGAATAAACCAGACAATGCCTGAACATTCTTTGGACTGGGACTGGAACCCAAGACTCCACTCCTCAAGGTAGGGCAGGATCCTCCTTTACTATTTTTGTCACTTACATCCAGCAATCCTACTGCATGTCCAGTGAGGATGCATAAGCATCCACATGGCAACTAAGTATGTGCAGCTGTCTGTGCTCTGGCCTGGTAGGTACATGCCTCTCTACATGTGTACCCTGGGGATGCACAAGTCAAGAAATTGTAGTCAGGTGTTAGACAACAGGTATTAGACAACAGGTATTAGACAAGCAGTTGTTAGACAGCAGAGGAAGAAGGCCCTCTTATGCTTTCTTCCAATAGCCTAGTCGCAGGGGTGCATCCAGGATTGCAGCTGTGAGAGTGTGGCCCCACTCTCTTGGAATGAGTGGTGCATGCACAGTGAAGGGAGCTCATTGCATGTATGTCAAACTGCTGAAGGGAATGTGGTCACTATGATCCAGCATACAAGTACATCTCTGCATATGGAACCAGTACTTCCCTTGTCAGTCCCAATTCAGCAGCAGGGGAAAGGAGGGAAGGAGCAGCAGCAGTGCATGGCCCCTGGGATCCATGAAAGTGGGGGCTGAATGCTGTTGCTTCTCCTTTCCCCTGCTGCTGATTTCAGAGGGTGGGGGAGGAGGGAAAGGAAAAGAAAATTGCAGCAGGCTCTGCAAGACTCTGGGCAGAGCAGCCAATGACTTCACAGCACATGTGGAGCTCCCAACAGGCTCTGTGCTGACATGCCAGTGAGCTCGAGAGCTCATTGCATATGCAGCATTCAGACAGCACCTCCTCTGGATCTGCCCCTATCAAGTGTTTAGGAGCACTTACATGGGAAGCAGGAGGTCAAGGTTCCAGGCACCCCTTACTCAGAGTGGGTTTGAACTGACATTTCCCTGACCTCCTAGAAGAAGGCTCTAACTGGTAGGCCATAGGTTAGGCATTATTCAGTCCCCACTCCTGCTGTCTTCTGGAAGTTGGGCCCTGGGTCACATGGAAATGCTGAACATTTAAAAGGGCTCTAACTTAGTAGATGTGAAGGTGGTTTGCTGAATTGGGCCTGGGAGAGTGCTTCACAAATAGAAGTGGTTTAGGAAAAGACACAGGAAGGGAGTAGGAGAAAAAAAAAAGAGGGTTAGCATCACTATTTCACAGCTTCCTATCAGGTGTCTGATCACTTTGGCCCATAAATAATATTTTATAACTCCAGTAGTTAGCTTTTCATGTAGAAAAGTCAATATATCATCTGTCTATCCTATAAGTGTCTTGGCTTAAATCTGAACAAATTAATTTCCTTCATAATATGGTTGATTATATTGACTAATCTCAGGGGAGGTTTCCTTGCCTTGTTTCAACTAGAGTATTTAAAGCTCATTCCAATGAATGCTAAATTAAAGAGTAGCCAAAATAACACACTCCCCAAAATGAAACAGCTGACTGCAAGAATTTAGTAAGGTGGGCTACCTATCTTTTCATTTGTTATTTATTAAAAGAGAGTAATTTAAAATGCCCTAGCATTTTTCTTTTTTTTTTTTTTTTCCACAGAAAGAGCAAAACAGCTATAGCTTATTTATCATGCTTTCATGTAAGGTTTTAAAAGCCAACAAATCTGCATCTTGAGTTCTTTAGTCTCCTACAATTACATAGCCCTGGCATTCTATGCAACTTCTCTCTTTCTTCCCACTAAGTATAGTTCCTGAGAAAATACAGCTTCATTTTTAAAGGGTTGTAATTCAAGTACTTCTCACCCATTCATCAACACAATTATACCTAAGTCTTGTCTCTGAAACAAGAAAGTTATTTGGGGGAATCTCAAGCAAAGAATGAACATTTTCTTCTGTCCTTAAGTAGTGAAGTTGCTGAACAGCTGACAGTCTACCCTCATGTCTTTAACAGACACCTTGATATTTTCAGTGCCTTTCCTCAATTATAAATACAAATGGTATGTCTGCTATATAGGCACTGCTGTGAATGCAGCATGATGTTGACAAAACCAAGCTAATGTAGGTACAAGTAGTTACTGAGTTACGACACCATACAGCTGCAAAACCTACCCAAGAAGCAGGTAAAATTACTCAGTTAGCCTCCCATGAAAGTATGGAGTTTAAGACTAGATTGCACCCAACCTCCAAGCTAGATACGTTAAAACGATGACTGCAGCATATAATACTCTTTTGCTGGTCCTGTCCTACTATTTCTCACTCAAAATTTTGCAGTGTTTTGCACCCACTACATCTTCTATGGACCCAATAGAGCCAGTCTCAGTAATGCATCCCTGTTGCTAGGGGGTGTGAAAGGAAACTTTGACGTTATTTACCAAAGTAAGGAGTAATTCCCAACTTGTTTAAAAACAGTTGATTTTCTTCTGCCTATGAATGAACTGTCAAGTCTTAGGGAATGTACACAACACTTGCTTGGTATTGGTGCAAAAATTCCTTTGCATTAAAAGCAGTAGGCTCTGGCATTGAGTGTAGATGATTTGAACTGGCCCACTATGGAAGAATTCTGCTGCTCATGACTTTATGGAGAAAGTGACGATTGTTCTAGTCTACCTTGTATCCATTCTTGAGGAATGGATTGAATTCAGCTCTAGTTTTTTGCCATTTCTGTTCTAGTCCCTTGCTTTCTTGTTTTGTCCCATGCAAATGTATGAACTGTGCAGCCACGGAGTGATGATGTGGAGGTGACTATGCCAGTATATCAATAATTGTAAAGGGCAGCAAAGCAGGGTGCATTACATATTCATCAGTAGATGGTTCTTTTGTTCCAGTAGTTGAATTATATTGTCTGAGGTTAGATATAGATATTACATTTAACATGCATTAAGCATGTAGAAAGCACTCTAAAGCTGTAACAGAACAGACGTCCATGGCAGTTAATGTGCTTTAAAAATAGTGGATCCCACTCTAAGTTAACCCTTGATGGATGTGGTATTAGACTAAAGTGCTTTAGGTTAGACCACTTTTAAAAATGTCTGTACCACAGCAATTGCACTTCAGTGTAGGTTGCATTCTACCGCTGTCTTAGGGACCCTAGCTGGGCAGCTTGCTAGCCTCAGCTGGTGCTCCTCTGCTCCAGGTGAGCACAGCCCCAGCTGCATCCATGGGCTGTCACCTCCCTGTCACCTCCCTGAGAGCAGGGTGGGGAAATGGAGCCTGTCTACCACAGAGATACCCCCTCCTCGACAAAGCTTGTGGTCTCAGATCTTGGTAGTGGCTGGGCCAGGTCCATGTGACAAAGAGGCTCCATTTTCCCCCTTGTCCCCAGCAAGCTGGGGGTGGGGGGGGGGCAGGGGAGGGGAGCTCATGGCAGGCAGGCCCCTTTCCCCCCTGGGCCCAGTTCTCAGCATGAAGAAAAGCCAAGCTATCCAGCCCCATGCTGCAGTTCCTAACTGTAGTTGCTGAGAGACTGGGGTGGGGGGTGAAGGGAGCCACCCTGGCATGCAAACTCAGGCCTGCCCCCTCTCCCTGGAGACTCCAACCAGCAAGCTGTGGGGGCCTCTCATAGTGGGGGGCTCCATTCACTCTCTCCCCCACAACCACTGCTGACAGTTGCCAGCTGGGGGGGGGGGGAGAAGGGGGGGGGGAGCTGGGGAGAGGGGCCATTCTGACAGCTTCCTGAGAGGTGTGGATGAGTTCCCCCTGCCTGCTGGCGTTAGCTACTACAGGCAAGCACTGATCCCTCTCCACCAAATGGCAAATGTCTGGTTGATTCCTGCTCTAACTTATAGCACTTTAAATAAACACTTTAAATAGTATACAGTGTTATTAAAAGTGCAACAGTTAGAGCACTTGTGCCAGGGGCTTCTTCAAAATCTGTACTTAGTCTGACACCCTATAAAGCCTTCTGGGTTTATGTGCCTTCAAGAAGTGTGGGTGGTGTTTGGTTTGTTTTCCCTGAGAAGGAAGGAATGCTTTCACCACTGTTTGTATGATATGAGCATCAGTCTGTGAGAGGGCTATATTTTGGTCTCATTGTCATCACTTGAGGCTTATGTGACTAGCTGCAAGAGTGGCCCTGAAGGCTGCATAAAGAAATCCCAATGGATGTAGCCACCTGCAATAGTATAGTGTTGATGATAAAGCCCCACAAGTTAATGATCTTTGGTGAGTCCATTATCACGCTTCATAGTTCTTAGATACACAGCCTAAGGGTCTGTCTACATTGTAGACTGCAGTGTATTTTAGAGATATTTGAAGCAGTAGAGCTGTGGCAGAATGTAGTTCCATACAAGTTAATATACCATATTTCTCACTGCTCCCGCTGATAGACTGCTTCCAGTACATGAGCTGGTTCATAACCAGGAATCTGGGTTTTCCATTTGCCATGGAAAAAACATGGTAAAATATGGATTTTCTCATTCTAAGGAGAAAAACACGTATTTTCTCATTTTATGGAGAAGAACATGGGAAACAGTGGGTTCTCCTCTCCAGGCTGAAAGAGTTCCAGTCTGCAAGGGGCTGCAGGGAGTGGGAGGAGGGCGATCAGGCAGGAGGCTCCATGTGTCTGCACACACTCATGCATGTGGCATCCAGGCAACATGGAGAGCAGCACTTGCAACCCCCTGCAGAAGTTGGGCAGGGCAGGGGCTGAGGGCACTGCCCAGTTGGGGTGATGCATGGGGTCTGGAGCTTGGGGCCTGGGGACAGGGTAGGAATGTGTAGCCACAGGGCCTGGGCAGGGGACAGGATGGAGCCACGGGTGGCTCGTATGGAGGGCGGCAGGGGGCGGCTTCTCACCACTACATGTACTTCTGGGGAGGCTGCATGCATCCTCCAGATTTGTGCACGAGGCAGGGGCAGATGCAGCAGTGGTGGTGGTGATGCAGAATTGTGCCTCCCACTGCTGCTGGGCGGGCATGGAGCACCTCACCATGGCTGTGTGGGACTCCTGGCAATGGCACTAAGCCTCCCTGTCCCAATCTGCCCTGTCCTCCTCTGCCGGGTCCTGCCCACTGGGCTGTGGAGGCCTGAGAGGGAGGGCAGCAGGGAGGGAGCCCTCAGCATGCAGCTACCAGCCTACAGCTGCTGTGCCCCACCATGGGCTCTCCTTCAGCCGTGCCACCTATGGGAGTGGGGGAGCTGGGCTCTGCAGCCTGCTCTAGCCACAGCAGCTGCTGTTTCCTGCAGGCAGCAGCCAGGTCTTGGGTGCTGCTGGGAAGGGGTCTGTGGACCTGGGTCCCTAGCCCTGTAGCCCTGGGAGCTGGGGTACCCTCTGGCAGGCCTGGGAGGTGCAGGGCGCTGTGGGTGGGGAGTGAGGGGCACTGGCAGGACAAGAAGTCTGTGGGTTGGGATTGAGAGGCACCATCAGGGCCAGGGGGCTGTGGGTTGGGAGTGAACAGCACCAGCAGGACTGGGGGGGCTGTTTGTCAGGATTGAGGGGCACCAGCAGGGCTGGGAGGCTGTGGCTTGGGAGTGAGCGGCAATGGCATGGGCAGGGCACTGGCATATCAGGACTGCTCAGTACCGCACAGAAGTTGGGGGTGGGGGGGACAGGGACAGCCGCAGCTAAACCTGCATCTTGGTGAGTGAAGGGAGCAGGGGGAGCTCTGATTTTCCATCATAAAAAACCCAAAATAAACCACCAAAATTTATAGGTATTTAGAATTTATTTTATTATAATGATTGAGGCACTGGTAGGCTTCCAAATTGCTTTAAACATGTAAATATATCAATAAAACATTGTGTTCAACTGATGCCTATATATATATATATATATATATATATATATATATATATATATAGTGGCATTTCATTTTAATCATGGAAAAATATGGATTTGGGTTTTTTAAATCAGAGAATTTACTATTTTTAACACAGAAAACCAGGATCCCACTTCATAACAGTTTCCTGGGGTTACAGTTAGTCCCAGGTTCTCGATGCTACACTGCACTATACAGTAATGTGCAGTGCAAGGTCCTTTATTTCAGAAGTTGGTGGCAAACAGTATTACCATACCTTACCTCACTTGCCAACTCTTGGCTGTGTTATTCTGACAAACTGATGGGGACAACTTATGCTAGTATTGCATTGTCTGCCTCATCCAACAAGGTCTCAGTAATGCAAACGGGGTCAGAGCGCTCATCTGTAAATCCACTGTGGATAGTTCTTGTCTTATTAAGAAACTTGCTTTGAGAAACATAAGTCTAAAACTAGGAGCACTATCCATCTCTTCCTTGTTTTCTAGAGTGGTGGGAATCTTAGAAGGTAGACACTAGAGTTCCCCTATGATTTCCTAATCAAACCAACTGTGATTAAGATCAGTAAGGTTTCTGGTATCCTCAATCGAATTTTCACAGGACAACACTTTCTCCTGAGGCTTGTGAATTTAGGCTGAGCCTGAGGAAAATACTGCAGTTGTTACTGATATCAGTGGTGATGAATAACATTTATGGGCACAAATCAGGAAGTTGGACATTGAACGTACCTGACTAGCATCTGAAGATACTGTCTTCCCTATATCTTTGTTATGGGTGTAAAACATTACATACATGATAACTTGTAGCTGTAAAAATAGACTTTTTAAAATATGGCTTGCAGTAATTAGGACAGTGCTCTTAGTCTCTTTGATAGAAGTGGTGGAGTTGAATATTTTGATTTTTAACTCCTGGCTATTTCTTAATATAACAGATACAAACAGTGTGGGTGTCTTTACATGTGCTCGGGGGGTGGGGAGCCACTCAAATTAAAGCACCCACAGCATCTCATGTATTCAGTGTTCAAGGAGCTTTAGTTAAAGGACCCCCACTGCCATTTTGAAGCCCAGGATGCTGAATACATAAGACACAAGGCTGCTGGTGCATGCTAATTAGCATGCTCCAGCAGACTTGATTATTCAAGTCTGCTCCAATGCTCTGTAATTATAGGGCATCAGAGCAGACGTCCTGCATATCTACATGCACCCTGTAACTAGAGAAAGCATACAGTTGGTTGAAAACAAATGCTTAAGGAGAAAATTTTATAGTAAAATGTTGAAATGTAACAATAACCCACTTAATGAATGTAAAATTTTGTCATTCAAGTCAAATACAGGGGTTTCTTTTTGTGAAGGTTTCCAGTATCAGATGACTCTTAAAGGAGATTTAGCCATTGAAATGCTTTAAAACAATCTGTATTAATAAATGCTGATTTCGTTACATCCTTTAGAAATATCGGTTCTTTTCATGTTTTGGTATAAGGATCAGTGTTTCTAAACCCCTTACTTTTGCAGTCATTTAACCTCATTTTGCTACCCATACTCTGCAAGTAGTAAAATAAGGGCTATATATGGACTACAACACTGTCCAATGTAAGTAAGACTGGGAGAATCTGGTGTAGTAATTATTTTCCTGTAAATGCCATGGTGTCCTCTTTGTATATTAGTGACACTCTTTCACTAAAGTTTTAATTAAAACACATAAGGATGAGATTAACAAAGCAAGTTAAGCATTGGAAAGGTTTCCCACACCCAAATTACATGCTCCATGCAAGAGTAGAACTCACAAACTTTGGTTGGACACCCAGAAATGAGATGCAAAAGAACTTAAGTCCCTAAAATGGGACTTAGGTGGAATGTTTGCTCACAGAAATCTTCTGAAACCCACATAAATATATGAGACTGCTTAGATGCCTAAGATTTCTGACAAAAATCCCCTCACCAATAAAAGGTTTGAGCCTGCTTTACATCTCTTGCTTTACAGAAATATTCTAATAACCAGACTAGAGGATAGGCATTGTCTATACCCCTGTGCAGTCTTCTCCCTGAAGCTGGCTCTAAGGACAGCCAAGAAAGAGAGATACTAATACATGGAACTAGGAAGAAGTAAAAAAGCCAGAAAGTGAGTTATTCAGAGATGGATGCTTCTTTCCTTGTCTGGGCACTGCTCCCAGTGAAGCAGAAATTCCCTACTGCTCTCCATCCATTTTATCCAGTGAATATTAAGTGCAAAGTGCATTGGCTCAGCTTCAAGAGGAGAGCTGGAAAGAGGTCTGGATAAGGACTACCTTTGAAGTGGTGGTTGGAGCTAAAGCTGCTGTCAGACATTAAAGAAAATAAGTGGCACTTTACTCACTACTTTGGGCTCAGTGCAGCAAGCCCAGCACATGCCCAGTGCATTAGTTGGATCTAGTTTGCCCACCATCTGTATAGATCAGGCATTTTACTGGGCTTTTTTTGAGCTTTTATCTAATAGCTGATTAAATCAGCTATTAGATAAATGTGCCAAAAAGCCCCGCTGAAGTGCCTGATCTATATAAGACATTGTGGAGCTGGGTTGAAGTAACATGCTGCCTCTTCCGGTAACACATTTTCTGATTTGTTTGTTTTTGTTTTAATGTCTGCAAGCAGCCCAAGTATCCAGCATCCTGGAAAGTTCCATAACCATCCAGCTTTTATAGGTAAAACACAGAATAGACCTTATCTGATATCTATAATCTGCTAAACATGGATTATTTCTCAGCTGCAATTTTGATACTAATTTGCATACCTAGTCAACTATATAGCAGCATGTACCTGCATGGCCAGAGCAAAGCCATAATAGTCATTGTCAATAGCCATGCGGATGCTTTTGTATCCACACTGTGCCTGGAATAGAATCAGTCTTTGCAAAAACAGCATTTTGCAGCTGTGTAAGTGCCATTTATGTACATAAAGTGAAATAGGATCTAACTCAAGTGTCTCAATTGCAAAGGCGCGGATAGGTGCAATATGAGCATGTGAAATAGTGACTGACATTACTGAGCTAAGCACCCACCACCATATCAACATCATGATAGTGACAGGGAATGAGCTCCAGGCAGCAGAGAGGGGGAGGGGCCACTTTTCCCCCCACGTTGAGCAGCTTCTGCCTGGCTGCTGCCAGCCCTATTTTGCTCACTCCTGGTCAAAACAGGTGCAATTAATGCTTGTAAAAAAAATTAATGCATTAATTTGTTTTTGTGTTAATCACACCCATTAACTGTGATTAATTGACAGTCCTACGCTAAATGTTTTCTTATTTAAAACATTGACAAAGAGAGCTTCATGTAGAGCTTCTAGATAATGTATAAATTGAGGATATACTGAAATTGAATAATTTAACAACAAATAATACAGCTACTCTTTTGCCCTATATAGTATATAGTTTTATAATACAAAAATAATTCCAAATAAAAAAATCAAAATAAAGTGCAATAAGTAACCTTCTAGAAATGTAGAGTATTACTATGTATTCTACATAGACTAATGATTCAGATGCTGTGGAGTCTATAGTCACAGTAAAACAGGCAGTCTCCATGACATTCAAACTATTACAATTCCTGCGGTGTTATGATGACAGATGACCTCACCAAATGACAAGGCTAATCTCTTTAACAGATTCTTTGCTTCCATTTTTCTGAGCAGAGACAGGGACATCCCCCGACTGGGATTCTGGACGGACCCAGGGGAGGTGCAGCCAGGCCCAGGGTCAGTGAGAACCTAGTCAGGGAACTTCTGGAGGGACTAGATGTGTTCAAATCAGCAGATCCTGATGATCTCCACCCCAGAGAGCTTAGGGAACTGCCATAGGTCATTGCAGGAACCCTGGCACAGCTTTACGAGCACTCGTGGTACTCTGGTGAGGTGCCTGATGACTGGAAAAGGGCCAATGTGGTCCCCATTTTCAAAAAAGGGAGGAAAGAGGACCCAGGAAACTATAGGCCCATTAGTCTTACCTTGGTCCTGGAGCACATCTGCGAGGGACCAGCAGGGGAGTTTATGCTTAGGGGTAATCAACACGGGTTCATTAGAGGCAGGTTCTGTCAGACCAACTTGGTGGCCTTCTATGACCAGGTCACAAAAGCCTTGGATGCAGGTGTCATGGTGGATGTAGTCTTCCTGGACTTTAGGAAGGCCTTTGACACTGTCTCTCACCCATTCTCATTGAGAAATTAGGCATCTGTGGTGTTGATACCTACACAGTCAGATGGGTTGCAAATTGGCTGGAGGGCCGCACCCAGAGAGTGGTGGTGGATGGGTCATTTTCGACTTGGAGATATGTGGGCAGTGGGGTTCCCCAGGGCTTGGTCCTTGGGCCTGTACTGTTCAATATCTTCATTGGCGATTTGGACGAGGGGGTGAAAAGAACCTTGTTCAAGTTCTCAGATGACACCAAGATGTGGGGAGAAGTGAGCATGCTAAAAGAGAGGGACAGGCTACAACTAGATCTCAACAGGTTACAGAGGTGGGCGGATGAGAATAGGATGGGTTTCAATACAGACAAGTGCAAGGTGTTGCATCTGGGGAGGAAGAACAACAGTATACTTACAGTCTGGGGAATTCCCTTCTCAGCAGCACAGAGGCAGAAAAGGATCTTGGAATCACTATTGATTCCAAGATGAACCTGGACCACCAATATGGGGACACAGTCAGGAAGGCTAACCACACTTTTTCATGCATCCATAGATGCATGACGAGCAGGTCCAAGGAGGTGATCCTCCCCCTCTATGCGACATTGGTCAGGCCACAGTTGGAGTACTACATCCAGTTCTGGGTGCTGCACTTCAGGAGGGATGTGGACAGCATCGAGAGGGTCCAGAGGAGGGTCACTTGCATGGTTAGGGGGCAGCAGGGCAGGCCCTACAAGGAGAGGCTATGGGACCTGAACCTGTTCAGCATCCACAAAAGAAGGCTGAGAGGGGATCTGGTGGCCACCTATAAACTTGCCAAGGGGGATCAGCAGGCAATGGGAGAGTTCTTGTTCCCCCGAGCACTACCAGGGATAACAAGGAACAACGGCCATAAGTTGACTGAGAGTAGATTCAGGCTAGACATCAGGAGGCACTACTTCACAGTCAGGCCAGCTAGGAGCTGGAACCAACTTCCAAGGGAAGTGGTGCTTGCCCCTACCCGGGGGGTCTTCAGAACGAGGCTAGACAGCCACCTAGCTGGGGTCATTTGACCCCAGCATCCTTTCCTGCCCATGGCAGGGGGTTGGACTAGATGATCTGCATAGGTCACTTCCGACCCTACCAACTATGAAACTATGAAACTATGACCCCTGCAATTTTTATTTAAGCAAATTCATAAAGTTTTAAAAGTACTAACCTTCAGAATTCTTCAGCCCCTTTCTTGAAAGCCTAGTGAAATAAAGCAGCTGCATCATATCTACAAGACCATCATTTTCAATCTTGAATACAAATTTTAAACCCTGCATTGGTAATAGCCATTTTTTTCATCAGAGAATATATCTGAATGTCAATACTAGTTAGATAGGATGAGTGAGTGAATCATATGCCCCAAAGGAAAATAATAAAATAATTTACTTTCTGAATATTTATAGATGCTGAATATATTTTTATTAGAATACACTCATTCATATTATATGGGGAAACTCTAGATGAATTCAAGAAATGAACTGTCATGTAAAAGATTCAAAATACTTCAAGCGGACATTGGAGTTGGTATGAGTTATCTTCTGTTTTCTAAGCAGATGTTTTTTATCTACATTTTCTCTTAGAAAGCAAAATACTGTTCTGCTTGAAGTATAAAAATAACAGTGTAAACAATGATACAAGATATAGATCCCACAGGTGGGAAAAAAAGAAACTACATAAATACCTTGAACTCTGAGCTCTGTTCTGAAACCCACATTTCTGCTGATGATGTAATTTGCAAGTGGTGCATCATATGAAATACAGAGTGCTACAGTTGGTTAAAAGTGGACTCATCTACACAAGACTCTATGGTGCCATTCCACTGTGCAATGGCACCACAGTGTCCCTTGGCAAAAACTATGCTGCTGCTGCTACATTGCTGTAGCAACATGCTTCCTCAGTATAGTATGTTGCTACAGTGATGAAGGGGCCAAAAATAACCATGTATGGCTGGCATGGTGCGGTATGGGCTGTTACTTCACTGTCTTTTAGTATTTCCAAAAAGAAGTACTAAATAACAGTGCAGTAACAAAGGCACTGTATGTCCACGTGTAGACGCACCTACTGCATAGTATTTATGCGCCGTTGTGATTAATTTTATTTTGTTTTTATGGATGGTGAAAATTTTGACTAATATGATATGTCTATGGTGTCAAAGGACTGTGTCCTGGCATGTTGCAAAGAAACATGGCACATGTGCTGCACCAGGAAACAGATATAACATATCTACACAAAGGCTACATGGAGGGGGCATGTTGTGCTTACCTGTGTGGTGTTCTGTTGAGGTTCCTGATGGTGTAGACAGTGAACAGTTCACTTTGGCTCAATTGAATTTTTCATTCATGTTTGTTTTTGCCAGCTTCAAGAACAGGTATTTTTAAAATGCTAAAAAATCACATTTAAATTTGATTAGGCTAATACATTTTGCTTTAGTTTAATGTCTAGATTGAAGCACAAAGATAATAAAGGAAGTTATGCAGTAACAGCAGTCTACATGTAAAATCCAGATTTTTAAAAGGTCCTGTGGTCCTATGGACCTGTTTTCTCTGAAATAATAGGAGCATTTAGCAATCCAAGGATATCCCCAAAGTGCTAACCTCCTTTACCATGGATAGGACAATGCCTTGGGCATGGGTTAGCGCTGATTTCTGCACTCTCCAACAGTCAACACCCTTCACCTCCTTATTTGGTTTGTACCTGAGTCATCTTACTCTCAGCCAGGCTCTGAGAAAGCACAGCCATGTGATTTTGAAAAAGATATGCAGAACTATATATTATCTTAGCAGTGATGTTAGTATAGTGCAAACTACCTCAGTACCGATATACTGACACCAAGGAACTTTCATACAGGAATTCTTGGATGAGAACTACTAGGCTCTAGATCCTGAGATCTTGCTGAAAGGAAGGAATGAAACTGTAAAAGATCTAATTTATCCCCGCTTCCTCCCCTTCCTGGTCTGCAGTTAAGTTAATGAAATCTCACAGGCAACAGCATCAAAGGATGCTGACAATACTAAAAGTCTAGATATTTTTGGCTGTTGCTAGGAGATGAACCAGCAAGACCAATAACACACCTGGGCCTAAACTCGCTTATCAAAACACAAGGAATTTAAAAGATTTCAGCAGCTTTATGATCTACAGTATACTGTTTGCTCAGTAACTATATCCTAAGGAAACTATTAGTCCAGTTTATGAGTTTACATGTTCAAGTGCAAAGTAAAAGGTGATGAGCAGGACAGTACAGGGGAATTATTTGCAATACTTTTGTGCTGCCTGCCAATAATTAAGTAAATAGAGATATTAACTGTCCGCAGCCTAATAGCAGGAATGGAAAGAAGGCACGCATAGCTAAGCATCTCTCTGGATCACACGGAGAGTACATGTACTCAGATAGCCTGGTTTCCTATTCCTACCTGATTCCTTTATATCAGATGCTATTTAGATTACAGAGGATAATGGGCAAAGAGTTTAGGAATTACATAATCCTAGTGCAAGTAAGATGGGGAGCAAGAGTTATTCATAGGCACCTACTGAAATCCATGAAACCGGGGGCGGGGGGGGGGGGAGGGAAGGAAACTTATTGAAAACAAAATGCTGACTCCCCAAATGGAGCCAAGAGTCCTCAGAGTGCTGTGGCAGCCTGCTGCAGTGCGGAGGAGGGGCTCCCTGGTTGAAGGGATGCTGGCAAGATGGCTGCTGCCCTCACCTTTCTCTGCTGATTGGCTACAAGGGCTGCCAATCAGCAGCGAGAGGCAGGGCTATATGACAGGCAGCCCTTGCAGCTAATCAGCGGTGAGGGGAGGGGCCACTGGGCCCCATTGACCAATCAGAGACTATGGGGGGGGCACTGTACTCCTCCCATGAAATGGCTGGCAGACCCCACATTCTGTTCACAAAATGGCAGCTGGGCCCTGCATTGTGCCCATGAAATTGGTGGGCAGCCACCTCAAATTCAGTAAGTGCCTAGTTATTCATTTCTTGAAATCTGTATGCTTTCAGTTTCAAAAAGCTGTTAAGGTGATTTGGGCGGGGCAGTTCACAGCATCTTAGAAAATTAGGGTTGGAAGGGACCTCAGGAGCTCATCAGGTCCAACCCCCTGCTCAAAGCAGGACCAGCCCCAACTAGATCATTCCAACCAAAGCTTTGCCTACCTAGGTCTTAAAAACCCCAAAGGATGGAGATTCCACAATCTCTTTCCTACCCTCCTAGTGAGAGAGTTTTTCCTAATATTTAACTTCCCTTGCTACAAATTGAGACCATTGCTCCTTGTTTTGTCATTTGCCACCTCTGAGAACAGTCTAGATATCCAGGACCCCGCCCAGTCATCACAAATCTTAAAAGATAATGGCCAGTGACTTCGCATGGTTTGTATAGCTATTAAGAGATTCAGTATGCATCAACAAAGATGTACTAGTCTAATAGTAATTTTCAGTACCTGTCACCAAAGTGCTATGTTGGATGAGTTACTTGGTTGTATATTGATTCAATTTAACAATGCTGTTTCTGAGGTTTTCTTCTGTGTAAACTGCTTGGAACAGAACAAAAATGTCAAATTCTGCCTTTAAATATGCATTTATAGTTCCTAATGGGAAAATAATTTGTAATGATGAATTTGTTTAATGACATTTTCTATTCACAATTGTTCACAATTTAAGTTTTATCAACTATTTTCATTTTCTGAAAATTATCTGCCAATAATTCTTAGCTTGCAGCTTGTCTGTGAACTTCTTAGGAGAGTATCCTAACTGTCAGGATATGAAATAGTCTAGATAGAAGGTTGGGGCTATGAGGCAGGTGGGCTCTCCCCCTCCCATGCCTCCTGTTAAAGCTGGGCAAATGGGAAGAAAGGATTATAAGATTCTTGGGGGTATCAGTAACAAAAGCAAGAGAGAATACAAGAAATATCATAACTTGAGCTCCATGCTAAGACCACTGTTGCCAGTGGGGGAGTCCCTGCCTCCTGCTATCCTGGTTATGTCTGCTTTGTTTTGTTTTTTAATAGAGGTAGTTGGCCGTGTTAGTCGGAAGGGTAAAGTTACATGTTACACTTAGACCATACAAAGGGCATTTAAAATGCAATCATCTGCATGTTAATACTTGTTAACTCATGCTAAGTGTCCTCTGAGTGCCTTGATGTTGTGTGACTCCAGGTGAGGGTTAATTCCAGGCCATGCTACTTACCTTGTGTTAGGCTAACATGAATCTGCTCTACAAAGATAAAACAAGCAATTTGCAGTACTTCAGCATACAAGGATGCAACACTTCCAATCCCTGTCACTGTCACTGTCACCGTCACTGTCACCGTCACCGTCACCCTCCCCCTCCCCATTGAGCAGGAATAGAGCCTAGGGGCATTTATATACATTCTCTGGGAGTCAGGGGTGGGGAGCGCTTTAATTAGAGCGGCTCTAAGAGCTGCTCTAATTAAAGCTCCCAGAGCATCATGTGTATCAGCATGCCCACACTGAAAAATGGCAGCAGGGGTTCTTTAACTAAAGTTTGTTGAACGAGCTTTAATTCAAGCGTCCCTGCCACCATTTTTCAGTGCAGGGACACTGATAAATATGATGCTGGAGTCTGCTGGAAGACAGTAATTACCACACTCCAACAGACTCTATTAATCCAGTGTACTCCAATGTGCTGTAATCACAGTGCAGCAGACCAACCTCACTGCACGTGTAAAGGTACCCTGGGTGTCCTGGCTCCTTGCCAGGCCCCTGTTCAGTAGCTCTCCAGCTCTGCAGGCAAGAAATGGTATTATTAACCCATAAAGTGTGACTGTTCACAGCATGTTCTAACCTGAATGCAGCTTAACATTGCATAGATTTAGTATGGTCTAAATATAACATGTATCTTCACCTTTTCAGATTAACTAAATTGCATAAGCTTTTGTAGTCAGAGGGCTTGCTTCAACAGATGCTGTGAATAGACTGCCTTCACAGCAAAGGGTCTGGCATTGTTTAACATCTTCATTAACATCATTATTAATTATCTGGACAATGAGATTAGCACATTTGTGGTTGACACCAAATTGGGTGGGTTAGAGACATTTTGGGGAGCAGGACTAGGGTCCAGAATGACTTGGAGAAATGGTCTGCAATTAACTAGGTGAAATTCAGCAAGGACATGTGCAAAGTCATAATAGGAATTATTGCATGCAAAAATACAGGCTGGGGAATGATTGGGTAGGCTGCAGCAGACCTCAAAGCCACAGCTGAATATGAGCTGAATATGGATGTGCTCTTGTATCAAGAAAAGCCTGTAATATTAACATGAGCTTCTTTTAAATCAAGGGAAATTATATTTCTTCAGTTCTATTCGGCACTGGCAAGGTCTCTTCTGAAGTACTGTGTCCAGGTTTGGGCTCCACACTTCAAGAAGGATATGGACAGATTGGGAAGAGTCCAGCAGAGAGGGACAAAAGTTATTAGAGGCCTGAGAAGCATGATTCAGGAAGAAAACCTATCATTATTTAGTTTGGAGAGGGAACACTGAGAGGAGGAACTGATAATCTTCAAATACCTGAACAGTGATAAAAAAGATGAAGCTGTTCTTTTCTCTATGGCTGTAGGGGAAAACTACTAGGAGCAATAGCTACAAACTGAAGTGGAGGCCATTTAGATTGGATATTGAGAAGAACTTTCTGAGGGTGGTCAAGCTTTGCAACTGTCTACCTAGAGAAGCTGTGGATTTCTCCATCCCTGGAGATTTTCAAGAGCAGGTTACACAGACAATTGCCTGGGATAGTTTAGTCAGGAATGATCCTGCCTTGAGGAGGTGGTTGAAGCACATGACCTTATGAGGTCCCTTCCAGCCTACTTTCCTCTGAGCCTATAATCCTAAATAAGTCAGATCTTTTTGCAACCATTTAGATTAAGTATAGACAGTCAAAAAGCCTGAAGCTGAATTGATTCAACCTTCACAGGTTAGTCTACGTTGCGTAGTTTGAATTGATAAGCAAGTGAATAGACATTCACTTTTGATTCTGGAAATGCAGCCACATACCTCCAGTGGCCCAGCTCAGAAGCTGGGGGGGCACAAAAGCATGCCTCTCTGTTCAGCTGGAGCAGACAGCTTGGGCCAAGGCTAGCACACCCAGCCTGTGAGGTGGGGTTTGCAGGAGAGATGCAAAGCATTATATTTGCATGCAATATAGATTTCTTTAAATCTATATTGCATGCAAATCACAACCCACTCTTTCACATACAAACAATAAAAAAAAAGAAAAAAGTGAAAGAGCAACACTTTAAACAATTAGGTTTTTACAGGGGGTTAGTGAGCAGAGACAGAGGTTATTTTGGTTTGTTAGAACTTTTGATACTTCAGTAATGGAAGTTATATAAATACCTAACTGGACAAGTTTGCAAATTGAAAATTTACTTTCTATTGCTATTCTTCAATATTCACTTTAAGTGTTTCAGCTATTATTCCTACCATTACTAGAATATTGAGGTAAAGCTAGCACAAAAGAAGTGCAAAACCAGTCAAAGTGACTTAAATTAAAATTTCAACCAAATATTTATGGAAACATTTTTCTAGTTGTAATACAAAGGGCCAATTGAGGTCTTTATACTACACTTGGGGTGAGGTTTCTAGAAATTCTGCACAAAATAAAACTTTTCTAAGCAGTAAAAATAAATTGAAACAATTCTTCCTCCCCTCTCCCCACCACTTTGTACTATGTATGCAAAATGTGTAAAAACAAGAACCACACCCAGGTCAGTGGGGAACATGAACACTATATGAGGAAGCAGTATCTATTGCAGTTTCCTTTTGACCAGCATACAACCATAAGCACCTGGCTGGAACACCACAAAAGGTAAATGGTCATCCACATTAGTTCATTGTTTCTTGGGATTTCATATAACAGATTTTAAATAGAAAATAGAAACCATTTTACAAAAGATTTGTATGCAAGTATTTACTTATATTAAATTTAAAAAATATAACATGCTATATTACACACATCTTATTTATTTTTATGTTGTTATGATTCTATTTCCTGTTGCTTTATTCCAGTTGCTTTATCTGTTTATTAACAATTGTAAAATTAACATATACATAGTTGTGCAACATATTTCTGACTTCTAAAAAAGGGGATCATGTGACTTAAGTCTTCAAGCCAAATGTCAGTGTTTAATTTGTAGTCATTTTTTACATTTCAATATGGATTTAATTTAAATAGAACATATTATTTGTTTTCAGTTCCACCTGTCTCTATATCTTGGAATTTTTCTGCTCCTGTGTTCTCCCACCATATACTCCCCTTTTCTGCACAGAATGCCACTTTCAACTTTCCATTCACATCTCCATACACTCTCTTCTTCATATATTTTCTTTGAATTAAAGGCTCCAGTCCTGTAGATGATAGAACATGGATCATTATGATCACTTGGAGCCCTATTTCAGTAAATGGAGCTCTTGATAGAGACAACAGTCTACATAAATGGTACCAATTGTAAGTGGTAGGCCTAAGTGTGAAATGCCATTTTCAACTAAGTTCACCACTCTTATCATCTTATTAACTTTCTTCATTCTTGGTCCCTCTTCAAAATATCTCTTCAATGATACTACAGAAAAAGCTTTGTTAACTGGCATCCATGGGGAATGGGGGTGCCGGTTAGTCAAATATGCCGGTTATCTGAGAGTTATACTTATGTTTTTTTTCAAGAAAGAAACTAAGCCTTCATTTTAACTGTGATATAATAACTTTTAATGTAACATTTTAATATAACATTATTATAACTTTTAATATAACATATAACATTTTAACTATGATATAACAGCTTTTAATATTTTAACTATTTTAACTTTAAATATTTTAACTATGATATAAGGAATAATAAAATAAATAGTATACTGTAATATTACGGCCCCTCAGTTGCTTCTGAAGGCATTTTGGGATCAGAGGTTGCCTCAGAACATGGCTCTGCTTTGGAGTGTGCTTTGGAGTCTGTCCTCTGCTTGTTGATGGAGTATTGGTAGCAATAGTTGCAGGATGGATGAGATATTCAGCAATATTCAGCAAAGTCACAGCAAAAGCACAGGCACAAGCTCAACACGATCACAACATGATCAAAAGCATAGACACAAGCTCAATACAATCACAAAGTAATCACAATGGCAGATAGCAGATGAGACTGCTGCTAGCGACACCGCTCGACTGCGTCCCAAACAGCAAAATGGTGTCGATGACAGATGCTGTTTAATAGAGAATTCTGGATGGTAAAGTGCCGGATAACGCAGCTTTTACTGTAATAAGAATTAAAACACACTAAATTAGAAATACCTCTATATATTCATATGTAAACTAATAATAGTAAAGACAGGGTCTTTTTTCAAAAGCTTCATCTTGCTTTACATGTCTCTGGTACCTTTAATTTACCCAACGACTTCTCTTAATGTTGGTAACCCAACCCATGAGCGTTTCACAGCAGTCAGCTGATTTCCTTTGCAATTTGTCTTTTCCATGATTTATTGCATGCTGAGAGAGCCTAATTAAATCTAATGGACTGCTGATACACATTTATTGGAATATTGACATTTTATCACCAATTAGACTGTATTCCTTATCTCATTATGCCATTAGCTTGCTTTTTATCACTTATAAACCTTATAGGATTAGGAAATGCTTCTTCCTCTCTTTTTCGACAGAATTTTTTTAAATGAAGGTGTTGAGGTTTTTTTTACTTTGGAAGATAGGAGCATTAAGGGTCAGAAGATAAGCATATGGCCATTAAGACATGTACTTTTATGACTGGGCAATATAATTTTCCCGTATTTCCCCCTCCTATTCTGTAACTGAGCTCCTTAGTCCCTCCTTTTCAACGTATGCTTCATTTCTTTACAAACTAAGCTATCATATGTTACATCTGATTTTAACCCAATTTTTGCCTATATTACAATGCACTTCACAATAATTTTTTTCATGAATTACTTAAATACTAATATTTTGTTCTGCTTTAATGAATTATATTTTAATTTTGAATCAGAGCTGCAGTAAGATTTACCCAATTGTTCTTCCTCTCTTGAATGATTTGTTTTCTTCAAATTGTAGCTATAATATTATATATGAGAGAGTTATTCTTTAGTGTGGTATAATGCTATGTACATTACCTTATCACCTCAGTGCAGTTATCTCTTGTTGGTACAGAACTGGTGGAAAACATATCTAAGGATTGTGACCCTTCCTGCTGTTAGTCAGCCCCTCATGGCTATTGCAACCTGATATATATGAGAGTAGCTCTCTCACCCCTCAAACATAATGCAGGAAGGCTGGCCTGGACAGAGTTGCACTTAAGACACAGAGTTGCACTTAAGACACAGCAATGAAAAAATGAGCTAGTTAAGCTAGTTTTGGACAGATACTATGACCTGCTCACTGTGGGAGCTTCCAGCACATGTGATTGCAGCAGCTCAAATAGAAGGGGAGCAAATTTGAGCTGGGGCTTTTTACCTCGGTGCACAGGCCCAGACATTCACTTTGGTGTTGGGCAAATTGTGCCACTTGGGGCAAAATAACCCTGCCTGCCTCCTTGCAGATCTGCAGCCAGGGGGAGCTAGAGCCCGGGGCCAGCACCTGTGCTGGCCCTAGCAATATAAAAAGTTGCCCTGTGCTGGCCTCAGCAATATAAGAAGCTGCCCTGGCAAGTAGCTCAAGGCTACTTGCCCTCAGGAGCTTCTGGGGACTGGCCAGTTGGTACCTGGGAACACTACCCCTTGTGCCAGCTGGACTGCTGAAGCAGCCCTGAGAGTTCTAAGCACCCTCTAAACACTGCAGCAGTGGGAGCTGTTGCCTGGCTGTGACCTGCAATAGCATGTGGCTCCCAAGGCTGTGTGCCTGCCAGACCTGGAAGGAAACTGCACAGCCAGTAGAGGCACGTGCCCCTTTGGGCCAGCTGCCAGTGGGCTATGGCTGCACAGTTGTCTTTGTGCGGCACTACTGCCATGTGTGCCCCTGCCCGGCCATCTGGGCAGATATCACCCAGAAGATGTTCCCATGTAGTGGCCTGCTTTGAACTGTCAAACCATGTCCTCCTGGCCCCAAGTGGCCAGGAGGTCATCCATCTCCAGCTGGGTCCCAGGTGCCACCCTGAGCAGGCTTTTCTTCCTGGGTCTTGCCACTTGCCTCCCTAGTAGGAATTCCAGTGTTCCCTATTTAAAACCTACAAAATCTCTAAAAAAAATCCCAAATTCACTCTTTAAAATACCCTAAAATCCACGTTCCTCCACAATTAAAATAAAAGACTACAAATGTTTGTGTGTGTGTGTGTGTGTGTGTGTGTGTGTGTGTGTATATATATATATAGAGAGAGAGAGAGAGAGAGAGAGAGAGAGATAAGTTGGGCAATGTTTTATTGATATATTTACAATTGTAAAGCAAGTTGGAAGCCTACCAGTGCCTCCATCATCATAATAAAATTAATTCTAATTATCTATACAGTTTGGCATTGACTTTGTGCTTCTCTGTCAAAGAAAAATCAGAGCTGCCCCTACTCCCTTTGCTTATCAGAATGTGCAGCACTGAGCAGCACTGTTATGCCACTGCCCTGCCCCTGCCCTTGACCCTCACTCTCAACCCACAACTTACCCGCTTCCCCATTCCCCTCACTCCTGCCCCACAG
Organism: Alligator mississippiensis; assembly: GCF_030867095.1. Classification (NCBI taxonomy): domain Eukaryota; kingdom Metazoa; phylum Chordata; order Crocodylia; family Alligatoridae; genus Alligator; species Alligator mississippiensis. The sequence continues at coordinate 54,131,408 of NC_081825.1, read as the reverse complement.
GGTCAGGAATGTGGGTGAGGGGCTTTTGCGGGTCGCTTGGAGATGGGGTTTGTGGATGGATTGTGGGGGGAGTGTGAGTGTGAAGAGTGCTACAAAGTGGGGCTGCTAGGAGGGGTGGGTCCCCTGTCTCTGGCAGGGCACAGCCCCCCTGCATATTTCATGAACTGCCCCCTGCCCCCACAGGGGTCACAGCAACTGGAACCTTGGCTCCATGCCAGGTAAGTAGGAGGTGGGAGGAGCTGGAGGAGTAGAGGGGACTACTGAGGGTCTAGGGGACCATGGAGGGGCAGCTCAGGAGGGGTGGGTTCTCCATGCAGGGGGCCTGTGCCATGAAGCCAAGAACGCAGCTGCTGTTGCTTGTAGGCTGAGAAAGGTTTGGAGCTAGGTGTGAGGAGGCTGCATCTAGGTGAGGAGCATTTGGGGGGTCTGCATCTAGGCGCGGAGGAGTGGGGGGGCTGCATCCAGGTGAGGAATGCAGGCGGCTGGGGGGGAGTTTGCAGCCGGGTGGACAGCACATGGTGGGGCTGCAGCTGGACAGGGTGTGAGTGAGCAGGCCACAGCCAGACACAGGCTGAGCGGTGGTGGGGGCTGGAGCCGAGCGAGGGGGCTGAAGCTGAGCAGGGAGGTGAGCAGGGGGCTGCACCCAGCTGTGGGCCGAGTAGAGGAGGCTGGAGCCATGCGGGGGGTGGCGAATGGACCCATCCCTCCCGAGCTGCTCCCTCCATGGTCCCCCACGCCCTCAGTAGTGTCCCCTGCTCCTCTAGCTCCCCCCACCCCCTACATACCTGGCATGGAGCCCAGGTCCCAGTTGCTGCAGGCAGTGTGCTTCAGCACCCGGGAAAGGGCCAACCACAGAGATGCTCTGGCAGGCTACCAGAGTGTCACTGTGGAGGATCAAGCCTCTGGTTGCCTCAGGGCATGGTCCAGGACTGTGCCCTGCCCCATGTTTTTCCACCACAGATTTTTTTGACCCCTGGATATCCAGGAGTCTAGTTTTGCCCCTGGATATCCAGGGGTCTCAGCTTTGCAGCGCGGGGAAAATTTTCTCATTCCTGCATGTACCTCTTGCAGCATCGCAAAGGGCTTGAGATGCTGCAAGATGCACATGCACACTTGTGTGGATATGCCCTGTGAGATTAGGCCCATAAATTCTACAGTGCCCAAGGTATGTATAGTGCTTTTCAGGGCCATTAATTTAAATTGCAGTGTGAGAAAAATCGATGTTGAAATGCACATGCAGGCTTGCAGAAGAAGTTTTATGCTACATAGAATTTGAAAGGAAATATAAAATAGGAATGCATAGTGTAAATTCATCCCTAAAATAAACAGGTGCAACTCCAGTGATATCAATGAAGCCAGACTTGTTTATATCAGGGATTGCCTGATATGCAAAACCCTCAAACCTACAAGTCATTATAGGCATTTTTCACTTTTATGCAAGATATAGTATGTGTGTGTTACATAAGTTGTTGTTATTAATTATTTCGTGTTAGCTGGTGAAGTGCCATGCCATCTCTCTCTTTTCTTCTGCCAGGCCTATTTTCAGTGAACATTATTGATAAAATTATAGAAAACTGTAAGTAGAAAAGTTCTGGGACAAGTTTGAAATATTTGTTAAATATTATCCATGGATTACTGCAGTGGTGCTCAACCTTCTTTACAAGTGAGCCAAACCTTAAAATCAGAAATTGTCCATGGGCCAGAAGATAGGAAAAGTGTGTGTGGTCAGTTCCCACTTTGGCTTTGTGGCACATGCACAGTGAGCTCTCTCTGTGATCACCAACATGTCAGCGTGGACTCTGTTCAAAGACACCAGTTTCACGCAGTTCTGGAGCTCAAGGGCGTGAATGCCAAAATTCTGTAAAATAGACCAAGTAGTTCAACATGATTATCTTGCTCTCTGCTGTTGTTACTGCTGTGTTTAATGTAACAGTGATACCAGTTGATAAACTATTACAAGAACAATACATTCTGATACTGAGTGTACTTAAAGCAAAAAACAAAAACCTAAAAAGCCATAATCAGATTACTGGTAACCTATGTAAGTGATCTATACTAATATGATATCAGGATGTTGGTTCCTATGCAGTGATTATTTCAGCAAAGTTGTCCTGAAACCTGCTAACAGTATGTCAGCACTTCTCTATTTCCAATTGATCCAAGCTAGGTATAGATGTTACACTTATCACACAATAAGCGTGCTGAAAGCCAAAACTGAACAGATGTTCATGACACATGGAGCGCTTCAAAAATGGCAGATAAGATAACCCTGGGTGGATGTGGTATCAGATTAAGCACTTTAGTTAGAGTGCTTTATCAAACATCTGTACCAGTTCCCATTGTAATTTAAATTAGATCACAGGTTCCTGGCATCCCAGGGGCCCCTTGTAGGGTGTCACGCTAGCATCAGTCAGTGCTGTTCTGCTCCAGATGATCACTAGCCTGCAGCTTAGGGCTGCCTGACTTTGTTTTTCGCTGTGCTGGGAACCAGGGGAGAGGGAGGGAATGGAGCCCCCCTGCAGCTTGCTGGCTCAGGTGTTGGAGGGGACCGGGCCAGGCCAGCATGGCAAGGGGTCTTCATTCTCACACCCCAGTTCCCAGCACAGAGAAAAGCCATGTGAGGCTCCAAGCTGCATTGGTCAGGAGCCTAGGATGGGAAGAGTGGGGGAAACAGAGCTCCCCTGACATGCTGGCCTGGCCTGGCCCCTCTAAGACCTGTGCCAGCAAACTGGGGATGGGGAGAGGCTCCATTTCCCCCTTCACCCCACAGCTGCTGCTGATAGTCACTAGGGGGTGGGGGTGGGGGTCTAGAGGGAGGGGTTGCTCTGGCAGCCTCCTAGGAGGCATGTGGGAATGCCCCCAGCCTCCTGGCCTCAGCCAGTACAGGCCACTTCTGTGCCCTCCCCCAAGGGTGAACATCAGTTCTGAGTTCGCTTCCACACTTATCTAGTGCACTTTGAGTAAAGCACAGTGCTTTGAGCATTTCTGCCTCAGGCTTTTTGAATATTTGCACTTAGCCAAGAGTATCACGTCGTATTAAATAAATAATCCACAGAAACAGGGAAAGTCAGTATTATTCATCTATGAATCATTTTAGACTGGGATTGTTTCCTGCTCTTTTACCACAGCAGGAAAAGAAATGAATGATTCCCTCATTGAAGCAGTGAAATTCACTAGCATTTTGATACATGTAATCACATCATTTTATTTTTTTCTTTGGAAGAATTAAACAATCGGAGTTCAAGCAGACTCATTTCTTCCTGTTTCCTTATCATATTCTATCATATCTTAACTTTTAGTTGCATATTTTTTAATGTCTTCTTGATACTTTGCCAATTACATGCAACTCTACACTGTTTCCAGCACTTCAATGCTGCAATACTTAGACTTGGGAAAACTAAGATCATCATTTGATTTTTCCTTCTTGATAGATAAAAAAATTACTATAAAATGTCCAAAGAATAGAAGTGAATAATTAATATTCATTACTGCTACTTCTTCTCACAGTAGCAGATAGGCCATATTTTGACAGATTTTGTATTTTTGGGAGTACATAGAATAATTGATATACACTTGGTTTGGAATGCCGAACACAAACAGCACTGCTTTCTTCCATTTCTTAATAAACGTGAGAATGATGGATGAGTTTTCCTAGGGAATTAATGTAATTTTGCGAAGTACTTTAGGATCCCTTTTGAAAGAAAGCTACATGTAAGTAAGACAATTTGCTAATACCTTGTACAAAATAGGTAGTGGGAGAGCCTTAGGAAATTGTGACATGTATAGGTAGCTTAATAAAATGGATCCAGATTAATTTTAGTATCAACATTTAAAAAGTTCTTCCAAAGAACATTCTAATACTAACATAAGGGGAAAATTTTAAAAGTTTAGAATTTCAGACTTATCTTGTACTTTTAAATTGTGAAGATATGAAGCATTTTTCAGCCCCAAACAATAGTGTTGTAATTGTTTTATATTTACTTCTAGCTGAGCAGCAGAATTTTATTTTATTACATTTTCTTTTTTGATTTTTTAAAAGGTCATATCTGCATACCTGTAGTTTCATTAATTTCCTATCTGCTTAATCCTGAAAAAGGATGCTGCTTGCAGATGGGCTTTGTTTAATGTCGTGGACCATGAGGCAGTACCTGACATTGCTTCTCAGACCTAGAATCACAAATGTAATAAAAGACAGTCAGCTGATACATGCACACAATGAACAATGTACACATTCACAAAAAAAACCTTTACCATAAGTATGCATTTTAATTTTTAAGGAAAACTTCCTTAAAAAGCAATAGATTTATCCAAGGTCCTAGTTTCCACCCCTGAGCAATAAGCCAGGGGAGGACAAAGGTCTTGAAACATGCTGAATTGTCATTCTAATTGCTGAGCCAATGGCAAAAGTGAATTCCAGACTCTCCACAGAGACTGAGCAGCCATGAGACCCCTGCTATTTAATTCTGGGAATATTATCTTGAACAATCCTAGTGCAGGCCTGCCCAACTTGTGACCTGTGCACCATGTGTGGCCTATGAGGGCATGTCCAGATGAACATGCATATACATTTCCCCAGGGACAGATAGCAGTGGCGCACAGTTGTGCTACTGCTACTTGTCCCTGGGGAACACCCATGCCCGTGTGCTCTGGTGCACATCAAGTTGCCCTGGGTGGCGTAGGGGAGGCTGTAGCCAGCACTTGTGCTGGTTCCAGCAGCCTTACCTGGAGTTGTGGGCGGGGGACTTCCAGAGCTATCTGGCATGCTCAAACTGACTGGCAGCTGGAGCATGGCTCCAGCCGGTAAGGCTCTAGTTCAGCAACATACATGCTGCCATCTGCACTGCCCCACTTTTTTCAGACAGGTTTTTTTGACACCAGGAGATTGACTGCAATTTTTTTTTACACCACTGCACTGCAAATTAGCAGCATGGTGAATGCCTGAATGTGTGGTGTGTGAGGTTTATGGCACTACAGATGGGTTTTCTGGCACCATATACGTCATGTGCATGCTTGTCTGGATGCACCTTGAGGGGTTAATTTGCATCCCTTAGGTTCCCTGCCAACTGCAGCTCCCCACATTGCTTTGCCTGTAGTAGCAACTAGGACATCTGGGCTTCCCTTTTCTCCTCTGGCTTTTGCTTCCTGCCCTAAGCTGGAGTGAGGGCTGAGGTACTCACATGGTAAGGTGCAGTGGGGAGTGCCCATGTCACATGAGGGCCAAGGGAGGGGACCCTGGCCCTACACTGGTGAGGTCAACGTGAGGCCACTTAGAAATTGGACAGACCCTGTCCTCCTCCGAATTCCTCGTATGGTTAAGGGCTTGCAGACCAAGCCCTACGAGGAGAGACTAGAGAACCTGGACCTTTTCAGCCTCCACAAAAGAAGGCTGAGAGGCGACCTTGTGGCTGCCTATAAGTTCATCACGGGGGCACAGAAGGGAATTGGTGAGGTTTTATTCACCAAGGCGCCCCCAGGGGTTACAAGAAATAATGGCCACAAGCTAGCAGAGAGCAGATTTAGATTGGACATTAGGAAGAACTTCTTCACAGTTCGAGAGGCCAAGGTCTGGAACGGGCTTCCAAGGGAGGTGGTGCTCTCCCCTACCCTGGGGGTCTTCAAGAGGAGGTTAGATAAGCATCTAGCTGGGGTCATCTAGACCCAGCACTCTTTCCTGCCTATGCAGGGGGTCGGACTCAATGATCTATTGAGGTCCCTTCCGACCCTAACATCTATGAATCTATGAAATTCTAACTATTGTGGCAAGACACAGTAATGTTTTTTCCAGTAGACCAGAGCCAAGCATGAGAAGTTTGTAGAAAAAAGTGATCTCCTGTTTTGTAAACATGAAATAACTTGGAAACCAATATACATATTAACTGGTGTGACTTACTTTTTGTGTTAAGTAGCATTTAGCAAATGAGCACCTTGTACATTTACAAAGCTTGGAGCACAGATTTTGGGAACTAGTTCCCTTGAAGGCCCTTCCCAATATGCGGTGCCTAAGGGAAGGTGGATATAGAAAATAATCTACCTTTCTACATTCTTTTTGAAGTCCACTGCCATTTATCTTATATTTTCTAGAATAATTTTCAGCCAATTTGCTCTAATCCAATAGTGGAATCAATCACAGTGGACTATTTGGATTGGGTGAAATCATACAGAATACTGTGCATCATCTATAGGTGGTGACCCATCAACTCAATACATCTAACTTCTCTCAGTAGCTCCATATACATGTTGAACAGATGATTTGGTATGTCTACATATGCAATTATTTCAAAGCAATAAACTCCCGAGCAGTTTGAGCTAGAGTAAACTACTTCTAGGCACAGTGTCTTACATGTGCACCTGGGACAGCAGCAAAGAGAGCTGGGGTGGAGTAGTTTATTCCAGGGCTGCTCCTGCCCTGCTCTACCCTGGGCTCCAGGTAGCAGCATCAGGTGGTGTCAGATTTCACTGGGGCACGAGGGTCCTGAAAGTGCAGAGCTGTGTGGCTAGGCAGCAGCCAGGGGTCTCCTGGTTGGGCTAACTGGGTGCAATTTACACCCACAGTCAGTTTCTACATGTGCATTTAATTGCAGTTAATTACTTCACTGTAAGCTAGTACTATGAGCTGTTAGTTTATGGGGTCTAATACCATCATATGTGTAGACAGCAACATTTTACTCTGCAGCTAATTAGTCTACTCTGCAGTAAAATAGACTAATTAGCTCACGTGTAAATGTGACCAGTGTGTATCTAACATGGGGGTGGGGGGAGACAGAATACCTATATATAATCAAGTCAGTTTGCCAAAAGCATAGGATTGATTATCCTGCATAAGAGTCTTCTTGAATCAGTTAAATGGGGTATTTCAGCAGAGTAAAACAGAGGGATAGAGGCATTTGAGTTTATATTTGCAATCATGAAAACTACTATTCAATTAGTTCCAGATCCTGGAGGTACATACAGTCCATAGTCATCTTATATTTTGACTTTCAACTCCCCAGGTGCCTAAGTTTTGCTTTCTTATATGAGCAAAAGTATATATCCTGACCATGCTGAAAGCTTGCCATGTATCCTGTGCTTAAGATGCATTGAGAAAAAAGATCCTACTATATAAGGCTGCAGTAATCCAAATTCTTCTCTACAGCTGTGAAGTTTGGCTGACCTATAGGGACCATGTGAAAAACCTGGAATACCATCACCAGGACTAACTCTAGAAGATCCTTGGTATAAAGTGGGAGGATCATTGCACAAATGCCAGTGTCTTCACTGATGCTAACACCACTAGCATGGAAGCATTGATTATTCAGAGGTAGTGCTGGTGATGGCATTCCAGGCTTTTCACGTGGCCCCTGTAGGTCAGTCAAGCTTCACAGCTGTAGAGAAGAGCTGGGATTACCAGAGCCTTATGTAGTATGAGCTTTGTTCAAGTCCTGATGTCATGATCATTGAATACATAATGATTCAGTCTTCTGAAGGTAGAGTTGGCACATCTCTGACAGGTGCCCTAATCAGTATTTTTTAAGAATATTCTGTGGTGGAGTACTTGCAAGTTCAGACCCTGGTGGTTGAAATTTTAGCTTCGAGTGAGGCAGAGCCCCTCTCAGTCCCTCCTGTTGGAACTGTTTCATTTTGCATAGGCTATTTAAATATTCATTAAGTCAGATTGTGACTGGAAGACACTCAATAGCCAGGGGGTTAGGCCAGTTACATAGGAAGTGGGTCATTAAGTTTCTAAGCCCTGCAGCAGCAAGTATTTATTTATGAAAGTGGGATACCATCACCAGTAAAGAGTGAGAACCCCCTCACCACAGACTATCCAACAGTACAACAGCATATGTGTGTCCTCCTGGAAATAGAAAATGTCAGCTTAATTCCCACAGGCAGTAGAGAGGCTTAATTCCCACGGGTCTCCAATATCAGAGTATAGGAATGAGTACTCTAATCTGTGGTCTGTTGGAAAAGATATGGGCAAGGCCATGAGGTCTTTCCTCCTGCATGTTTATGAATCTAGCCATTTCTTTTATTTTTTTCTTAATAGCACCCACAAATTGAATATTTCATTTCATGTTAAATACTGTGTCTTATTAGGTGCAAAACTACATTTTTAGCTTTTGTTTTATTGGGAAAAAATGTTTTATAAAAAAAATCAATCCAATTTCAAATATTTTTTCTCCATTCATTTTTCAGTTGAGCTGCTGAACTGAAAAATCAATTATTCACACAGTCCAATTTAATGACCCTGACAGGGCAAGATCACTGAATCACTAATGATTACTATTGAGCTAGTGATTATATCAATTCTAGCTTTAATAAAGAGGCTTCATGCACAATATGATGTCCCTGATCATTTGCACTTATTATTATCTGTAGTTTTACTTGTCAACATTCCTTCTTTATTTTGGGTGCTACTATTATTGTTGCTGTTATCAGTTATTTTAGTAGTTTATTAATTATTAGAAGTGGAGTAAAGAACATGGTCTTTGCCACATAAGGTTACACTCGAAAAATAAACAGACAACAGAAAACTCATTGTGGTAGCCAGAGAATGGTTGCATTTTTTAGCATAATCTTAATAACGCCCTTTAGGCTATAATAATGTAGCATCAACTTTTAGCATTGGTAAAAGAACATGAAAGCCTAAAGTTCCATCTCTGAAATATTGCTTTACAGGAACAATAAATGCTTCTATAATACAGTTTCCAATTGTCAGGTCAGGTTTGCCTGCTACTGTAATTTATAGTACTACCCGTGACTGTTAATGCCAAGTGCTGGGCGCTAGTTAGATAACTTCGCACCCTCTAGGGTGCCAATGGTTTTGGGCAGAAGAGCACCTTAGAGGGGGTACTCGTTTTACCCCTGCTGGAGGAAATGCCTCCAAAAGGCTGTGGAAGTGAGGTCTACTCCATGATAGGATAGACTAGGCTCTTTAACACTGGTTGGCAGCCGGCCTAGGAGTGGAGACCCCAGATATCTTGTGGTCACTCAGCTTCAGACAGGCTCTACTCTTAAGCTGATATAAAACGTCCTTGTCTTTGTAGCAGACCATTTAGATTCACATCAGTGAAACTGAGTTCAGAATCTGACCCAGCACGTCTAATGTGTATTCATAAAAATACGCCAGAGTCGAAATTCTCATTATTTTGAGGTATAATAACAATAGGAAGCAAAATACACAATGATTGTTGGATAATTGCCTGTCTCTACCCGCTGTGGTGAAAAGTGGCATTTTTGTATTGGCCAATTTTATATTGTGTTGCATATATACATACATTACATTGCATTCACACTATCTATAGGTACCCTTGTTCTAATGTCTCACTTTCTCATACTCTTGTACCCTGTTTACTTCCAATTTTTGTACATAAAAACATTCAAAAATCTTCAAACATCAAATATACTAATTCATAAATTATGGAGTTATAAGCTCAGTTATACCATTAATAAGAGAATGAAAGCTGTCTTCATGGAACTAGATCCAGTTGGAATGTGTTTGTTGAAATGCTTCGCTGATGAAAAATGCTAGATTTGTCAAAATTAAAACCTTTAAAAATACCCCAACTTTAATTAAAGTCAGAATAGTTTCAACATAAAAAATGTTTACTTAAGAATTCATTTAAAAAAATGTTGCAATTTCATTGTAGAATTCTGATATTACATTTTGAATGCTAGTTTTTACTTTTACCTTTTTGTTCTTTTATATCATGTAAAATAGTGTTTTCTGCTTCTTGAAATGGCTTGCTGCTTGAACAAAATGTCAAGCAATGTTTTAGGCAGACTCCTATTTCATCTTAGATGGCTAAAGGGCAGTTATCCAGCCATATAAATGCCATTTTTGGCTTTTCTGTGCAGTTTTTATTCTGTTTTTGTCTGCTGGCAATACCAAAGCACCTTGTGGGGTGAGCATTGAATAACTTACTAGTCAGGACACCCCCCTCCTAGGATACAAGTGCACAGGTTTAAGTTCCCTGCAGCCAGAAGAAGTTTGATCTAAACCTGTATCTTTTGCTTCCCAGCAGAGGGCTCTAATCACCAGATCACAGCTTATACACTATCCAGCACCCTCTCCAGCCCTTCTCTTGAAGATGACTTTCCCACATGCCCTTGGATAGCCAAAAGTGGGAGATATATGGGGAGACCACACCAGAAAGACATGTATGGCTTAGTGAGATGGATGCTGCTCTCATCCGAAGGTACCATGGAACCCATGTTCCCAACAGGGCAGAAACTTCCCCTGTATTCTCCATCTATTTAATCCAATCAATCTAAAATGCAAGATGCAGTGTCTCAGCTTAAAAAAAGAGGGTTGGGGCGAGTGTAATTAGATAATAATGTCTAAACTGTTGCCTGCTTGTTAGATCAATGTGTTGGGAAGCAGGAGTAATAATCATGGGTTTTTGTCCAGCTACAATTTCAAGACTTAGTCAGCCATACACATACCTGGGTGACCAGTATGACCCTGGACACCTAGCTAACCACATTGCAGCCCTACTAAATGTACTTAATAGCCATTGGATGCTTTCAAGTCTACACTGCACCTAGAATAGTGTCTGAACCAGGTGCTTAAGGGGCTGCAAAATGCCAGTTTCCTAAGAAGTGAAATAAAATTCTTTTCTTCTTTGTCTAGAAGTAAAGAAGATATGATATTTCAATCAACATTAGGTGGAAGTAAGATTGGCTTCAGCTACTTCATGATATGTGCACTAAAATTTTTCTTACATGTTATAAATATTTTATAAAATGTGTCATATTTTATCATACAATACTTTTGCATAAACAAAATGATAAACATACAGAAACTGATGTGACAGTAGTATCCAAACTATGTTTCAGTTTCACAGAATTAACATGACAAGTTGAACAAAAATTCAAAGAAACTATTAGGATTATTGTGAAGATACATGTTTTTCTCTGTGTGTTTTGTATCTGTGGAAAAAGTAGTGACATTTGACTTTTAAAATGCATCATGAATAAAAGTCCATCTCCTGCTAACTGTTCTCCAATTAGTTTTGTTTTTTCTATAAATAAAACTTGTGACCACTACTTTGCAGCACAGGGTGCTTTTTTTTTACTCTGGGAGATCCCAGAGCCATGGTCTGGCTGCTGGCCAGGTTTCCTGCTGCAGCTGCAGTCCCTGGAGGCCCCCAGGATCTGCTGAGGCCAACACAGCTGTTGGCCTCAGTCTCCCCTACCCCACCTGGGGTAAACTGCTGCATGCCAGAGGGAGCGTGGGCCTTTCCCGGGGACAAGAAGCAGCAGCACTGCTTCTTGTCCCAGGGGAAGCAAATGTCCATGCTCGTGTGGATGCAGCCTATTTGTCTTGGTAAGAATGGATTCAAAGGTCATAGGATCAATTTGTTTATCACACCATTACCACAATATATGTTTTATCCATGTATTCCATAATAGTCATTGTCATCAAAGAAATAGTTCAGGAAGCAGTAGAAAATCTTTAGAGAAATAAAGATATAATATAAAGATAAAGATAAAATATAAATATCCTGTTCTAAATCAGTTATATTTTTCATCTGTGGACGTATTCTCTTTGAAGGGAAATCCTAAAGCTTTCATTTAATTAGTAAAAATCCTGGCCAAAAAACCACATCTCTCATCTCTGATCTTATTTGGAACCCAAACTGTATTCTTCATGATAGAGTTCATGGAAAGTTAAATCTTAATAGCACATTATATATAATATCCCATGTGAAGAATCATAGAATCATAGAGAAGTGGGGCTGGAAGGGACTTGACTTTTTAACTACTTTATTCAGGGGTTCAGGGATACAAAAAGGTTGACCGCTTACAAAGCAGAGACAAACAAATTACCATCAAACCGAAAACACTATGTCATTGCATTCATCACATCACACCGTGACAGACACCTTCGCTACATTCCACGTCGTGTCTTACATGCTATTATGCGGTCAGAACGCTGGCCACGCGGTCATAAACTATAAATAAACAATTCCTACCCTGCTCTATCCAATCATACATGTGACAGCACCTTCATCTTGGAGCCGGAAGGGAACTCCATGGGTCATCTAGTCCAACAACCTGCCTGAGAGTTGCAGGCTCTAGACTAGCACATTTTTCTCTCTCTTTTCTGATTTTGTTTATGCTGACTTTAAATCTAAATAATAACAACTAAAAAGGGGATGAAAAAATATCTGTTTGCAGACACAAACTCAAAGGAAAATGAACTGTAACAAACAATAAGATTCTCATCGCTCCTCATTCATCTTTTCAATTAGCTGTTCTATCAAGGACTGAATTGTAGTCTCTCTTATGAACACCTTTGTTTATCAAAGTTTGTCAGATCTTAACAGTTTTATCATTTAATATATAGTATGTAATAGAACACAATCACTTGTATGGAATTTACACAATGGGAGAGATGGGTAGATCTCAAAAGAATTTACAAAGCAGGTCATTCTTATTATCCGTGTGATACAGATAGAAAACTGGGGTGGTGTAAAGAGGAGAAGTGACTTGCCCAAGGCTGTACAGGAAGCTAGTAGCAGAGCCAGAAATAGAATCCAGGTCACTTGAATCCCAGGCCAGTGCTTTAGCTACTGGACAGCTCTGCCTCCCAGTTTGTAGCAGTCTTAGTGAGTATAGCATACTCCTTGATTCTTTAAAAGCTGAAGGGCAAGTAAAAAAATGTATGTATCTTTCCAGAATTACAAACAGTTGTTTCAGTGGTAATATTTCATTGTATTTGAACACTCAGCCTACAGCTGAACCATAAGATTATGTATTACTGTAAGGGTTTGTTAGCTAGGAAGTCAATAGGCATGTCTACACTGCATATTTACTGTCTGAAGCAGTGATGCCTCAAACACAGCACTGTGTGTATGCTACTTTCTGAACTGAAAATGTTTATAGCCCTGTTCGTGTGGCATTGTGAGCAGGCTAATTAGAGTTGACTCTCCCCTATACTGGTTTACAAGCAAGCATACCTAAGGCAGAGAATCTAATATTACTGTTGGCCATGTGTTACACTAAGGTAGCTATAGTAACTCTTTTTCAGGATTTGGGAGCACATGGATAAGGCTTACTTCATGGCATTGTTCTCAGGCTTGGCATGGAGGTAGTGTAGACAAGCCTCTTTAGACAAATGAATGAAGTGGCCGATGGAGTGTTTTACTCTGAGGAGTCTGAGGACAGTGACTGTTACTGCAGAGAGTGAATTCTGATCCTGAGTTCTTCTGAATGGATGTACCATGGGTGGGGAAAAATAATTCTTCTACTCTGTATATACCTAGGAAAATAGTTCAATTGGAAAGCTGGTGCTTTTCTACATGGCAGAGAGGTCAAAGTACCATTAATGGTTCTGTACTGCCCTTAAAAGTTCATGGTGCCTAAAATCAAGGGACTGTCACTGTATGTGCTAAGTCTCTAAAAAATGTGAGTGGTTACCACCCTTAAAAGCATTCCTGCTTGCATTCTTAGGATCATAGGAAAGTAGGACTGGAAGGGAACTCACAGGCTAAATACAGACAGTCAAAAAGCCTGAGGCTGAATCAATTTGGTCTTTGCAAGTTAGTCTAAACTGCAGAGATTAAACAAAGAAACAACTGGAGAGACTTTTACTTTTGATTCAGGAAATGCAGCCACATGCCTGTAGTGGATCAAGTCAGAAGTTGGGGTCTGTAAAGCATGGCTCTCTGGCACAGAGCCAGCATAGGCTGTGTGTTTGCTTCTTCTTCCTGCTGCCCCTGAGGTCTCTGGGATTTTTAGTCCAGAATTACAGCAGCAGGACTATGCAGGGTTGCTCATCACTTTCTTTTCCTGTTTCCAGGTACCTCTGGAATGTCTAGTCCACTGTCACAGCCACCAGTAGGTTTTTTGCAGGGCAGCTCTGTATATGGGGGAAGGGAAATTTAACCCCCCTCCCTGGCCCCAGACTCCAGCTGGGGCTTGCTTGGGGAGAGCAGTCTTTTCCCCCCACCAATACTTCTCTGCTGGAGCAGACAGAACAGCCCAGCTCAGGGCTGCAAAGCATGCTGGATGCTGGGCTACTGTGATTGAACTTGTACCAGGAAGAGGTCTTGGATGGAAGTTTCATAAACTAGTTTGACTCAAATCAGTTAAATCTCATAGATTTCATAGACATTAGAGCTGGAAGGGACCTTGGAAGATCATTGAATCCAGCCCCCCGCCTGAAGGGCAGGAAGTCAGCTGGGGTCATAGGAGCCCAGCAAGATAAACATCCAATTTACTCTTGAAGGTGTTCAATGTAGGTGCTTGAACCACCTCCAGTGGCAGGCTATTCCAGACCTTGGGGGCTCGGACAGTAAAGAAATTCTTCCTTATGTCCAGCCTAAAACGGTCTTGTAATAGTTTATAACCACTTGACCTCGTCATCCCTTGGGGTGCTCTAGTGAACAAACGTTCCCCCAGATACTGATGGTCACCCCTGATAAACTTATAGGTGGCCATCAGATCACCCCTGAGCCTGCGTTTTTCCAGGCTAAAGAGCCCCAGGGCTCTCAGCCTGTCATCATAAGGTCTGTTTTCCTGACCTCTGATCATGTGTGTGGCTCTTCTCTGGACTCTCAAGCTTCTCCACATCCTTCTTGAATTGTGGTGCCCAAAACTGGATGCAGTACTCCAGCTGCGGCCTCACCAAGGCCGAGTACAAGGGGAGAATGACATCCTGGGATTTGCTTGAGAAGCATCTATGGATGCAAGCCAGCGTTTTTGTCGCTTTACTAGCCGCAGCATCGCATTGCAGGCTCATGTTCAACTTGTGGTCAATGATGACCCCCAAGTCTCTTTCTTCTGTAGTACTAGCCAGCATAGCACTGCCAAGCCTATAAGGATGCTACAGGTTTTTCCTCCCAAGGTGGAGAACCTTGCATTTTTCGGTGTTAAACACTAACAGGTTCTCATCCACCCATTTGCTGAGCCTGTCCAGGTCAGCCTGGATCGCCCTCCTGTCTTCAGGTGCGGATGCTTTGCCCCAAAGTTTGGTGTCATTGGCGAACTTGGCCAGGCAACTTCTGACTCCAATGTCCACATCATTAATGAAGATGTTGAACAATATGGGTCCAAGGACAGCCTTGGGGGACCCCACTGGTCACAGGGCACCATGACGATTGACTTCCATCAATTACCACTCTCTGGGTCTGACCATGGAGCCAATTTCCAAGCCAGCGGATCGTAGTGGACCAAAGGCTGCAATTGGCCAGTTTCGCCAAGTGGTGATCATAGGATACCATATTGAAGGTTTTTTTGAAGTCAAGATATATGACATCAATCTCTTCTACCTTGTCCAGGTGATAGGTCACCTGGTCATAAAAGGAAATGGAATCGGTCAAGCAAGACCTACCCGCAAAAAACCCGTGCTGGCTATCCCTCAGGATGTTGGTGTTGGCCAGTCCATTAAGGATGGCCTCTTTGATAAACTTTTCTAAGATCTTCCCCGGGATAGAAGTCAGGCTGATGGGTCTATAGTTTGCCAGATTCCTCACCCAGACCCCCCTGTCTTGTAGTGGGCATGGGTGTCCCATGGGACTGATGAAAGACTGACGCAAAGTACCCATTTAATAGGTTGGCTTTTTCCTGGGCATCAGTTGTCAGTTGTCCCATCTGGCTCAGCAGGGGTCCAATGTTGCTCTTGCTTTTCCTCTGGCTCCCCTTCTGAAAAAGGACATTTGATACTACATCTGATATTACATTCAACCAAGTTTTTCTCACACCAGTTTAAGCCATTTTGAAACTGGTTTATGTACACTGAATTTCTGCTCTGATATGGGTTTAAATCAGTTTCTGATCACTTAAACAGGTTTATGTGTAACTTCTGTCCCTAGCCACAAAGTCATCTAGCTCTGCCCCTTGCCCAAAGCAGGGTTGTTCCTCAATAAACTATCCCAGGCAAGCATCTGTTCAGTCTTCTCTTAAAAATTTCTAAGGATGCAGAGTCCCCAATTTTTCTAGGTAGCCTGTTCTAATGCTTGACCACCCTCAAAATCAGAAGAAGAAAGTTCCTTCTAATCCCAACCTAAATTTCCTCTGGTGCAGTTTGAGAACATTGCTCTTAGTCATGTCTCTGGGGGCTACAGAGAAAAGTCCATCTCCATTCTCTCTATAATTGCTCCCATTCAGCTATTTGAGACAATATCTGTTTTGTTTTGATGCAGTTCTACTTAGCACACCATTTTTCCTAATGCAGTTATTTCTGTACATCATTTCTGATGCAGTGCCCCTCCACTACCTATTGTGTTCTCTGTGGTTAATACAACCATGATATAGCTATGCTTATGTGTTGAGCAATTGCTATGGCTATGCAATGTTGTGAAAGATTGTTTGGGAGTTCAGACAAAATGAACAGCTTTGAATACTGACAGAACAGATTGCTGCCTGCTGCAGCTAGGAGCAGGGTTTGCATGTTAGGTAGATGTAGGGTTGTACATAAAAAAACAAAACAAAAAAAAACTTATTTAAGCAGGATTGCCTCGTATTAATTTTCAAAAACAACACATTTTTTCAAGATGCAGTAGATTTTGAAATGCTAAATGTTTGCAAATCTTAGGATAATTACAAAACTGTGTCTGTTAATACCAAATCAAACTTATCTGCTTTTTTGTTAATTTTTAAATATTCATTTGTATTTTTTTTACTGTATTACACAGCTAATATTTAGGAAACTATCTCTAGCAGAATGCAATGAAAATCCTAATTAGCATTGAATGAGATTATATCCATTATGAATGGCTACTTATTAATATGTGTTGAGTAATTCTTTGTATCACCATGTCTTTACCTGTAGCATTCTTTCCAAGTCATTATTTCACCTGCTGGCCAATCCTCTACTGAGCCAGTCCAGGATAGGCAAAAAAAAAAGAAGGGAAAGTAAATTACTTTTGACTTAATGAAACTGTAGCAAAAACAATTACTGGCTGTGCCTGTGGTCAAGCTGAGCTTAAACTATTAGTAATAACCAGCAAATCTATTTTCACTGAAGGGGATATTAATGGTAGAGAGAAAACTGCAGATGTTTGTTTAGCAGATATGAGATAGAACATGAAAGTCATTGTTCAACAATATCCTTTCTGTTTCTAAATATAAGTTTTTAGGATTATTCTCCCTGACTTCCATCCTCTCCCACCTTGTTCAAAATTTGTGGAATCCTGTAATAAAAGGAAAAATAGTTACTCTATGCTATGGTGTGCCTAACTGAAAAATTCCCCAGAACTGAATGTTAGATATCTGTTGTTCCAAGAGGTCTCTTATATTGGATCCAATTGTATAGTTGGTAGAGCTATTGGATAAGCTTTCAGGTATCAAATGCCTTTCCTCAGTTCTGAACTGCATGGAGAAAATAATATTCAATATCTACTGTTGGAGCCTATCTTAATGTTGTTAATATTGACATTTATTTCTGAGTCTCACAATACTGGGTGTATTTCTTATAGTTCCACTGCTGATTATGTGAGAAATTCTATTTGACTTTATGCACTCAATCAGCAGTGTGTTCACACTTCTACTTGGGCCTTCCCACAGGCTGTGTACTGGCTCAGGAGGAAACTGGCTTAGGTACACATGTACCTAAGTTCTGAAATTGTAGCCCAGCAAAAATAAGGAGTGGAGGAAAGGTCCCTTCCATATTTTAGCTCAAAAGGCTAGTGGTTAGGGTACTCATCCAGGAAGCAGGAGATCCATCTTCTAGACCCCCCTCACCAATGGGTCTTTAAAATCGTATCTTTCTAACTTCTCAGCACAGAGCTGTAATCAGAAGCCCACAGGTTAGGCATATCCAGTCCCACCTCCAGCCCTCCTCTTGAAGCTGTGTATCTTGTATTTAAAATGCATTTGCTAAAATGGATAGAAAGCATCAGAGGAGCTTTTGTTCCATCATGAGCAAGGGCTCCCGTTATTCCAAGGCAATATCCACCACCTTACTGCCACCTTCTCTTCTGAATGGATCTTTACTTCTTACCTCCACGTATCTTCCTCACTTGGCTGCCCAAGAGGACAGCTTCAATAACAAGGACTGGTAAATGCCTAACCGTAACCTGGTAGCTAGAGCACTCTGCTGGGATGTGTAAATGAGGCAAGGCCTTGGCCTGGAATCCCATTTCAATGGTGAGTGCCTTTCTGCTAAACCATGAGAGTACCCTCCTTCTAATATGCGCTGATTATGGTTTTGTGCCTGGCTACTCATCCAAGTAGGTACATAGGGAGCTCCATCCCTTCTCAGTTAGAGTTACTAAACATTGTCAATAGCCGTATGGATGCACACACAGAATTACAAACTTGGTATAAATGCCTAAATGGCAGGTGTGTAGCTGGGTAACTGCCATTTGGATGTGTAATGTGAAACAGGATTCTGTCCTTAGTTTTCATTTAAAAGTAGCACCACTCTGATAAGGCTTTACCACTCACTTTACCCTGTTTGGAAGACACTGATTGATGCAGGTTCAGAATTTTTATTATTTCTATGACTTAAACAATATTTTAGAAATATTGAAAAATCCAATACAAATTTAACCCTGTTTTCTTAAAAAAAACAAACTTTTTTGCTTACAAAAAATTGATCTTTTCTTATAATTTTAAGTAGAGCTGATGAAATAAGTCACTGCAAATAACTTATTATATTTAACCATTTTTCCATGACTATTTTGCAAATCAATCCTGATTTCTATAATATATTTATTTAATTATATATAGCCTCTAAATAATTAAGTGAACTTGCCAAAATGTGTTCATCTAAATTTATGAGTTGTACACAAATGATTCCACTTTCTCTTTGGCTATCTGTGGTGTCTGGCTGAACATTTAAGTCATAAGTCTTAATGACTCCATCTCCTGATTTAGATCTCTAAAACTTTTAAAATAAGGCAACGGCTAATGATAGCTTCACTGGAGTTGGGATCAGTAAAGTCTTAGTTATCTGATCAGGTGTGAAGATACTATGTGCAGCTCTATGGATTGGATACATAGGTTGTCTTCACTTTTCTGGCCCCTCACTTGCTATCTATACCTTAACTATCATCTCTCATTCACTTCAATAGATACATAGAAAAATTGAAAGGAGCGCAGTGAAAAACAACAAAAATTATTAGAGGCCTGGAAAACATGATTTACAAGAAACAGTTGGAAGATTTGGGGTTATTTAGTCTGAAGAAGAGAAGGCTGAGGGAGAGATTCTGAGAACAGTGTTCAAATATCGAAAGACAAACACCCGCAGGTGTTTATAAAAAGCATGATGACAAAATAGTCTCTGTGGCCATAGAAGACAGGCCTAAAAGTAATCATTTTAACTGTAGCAAAAGAAATGTAGGTTGGATATTCAGAAGAACTTTCTAACTCTGCGAGTGGGTAACCATTGGAGCAGACTATCTAGAGAGGTTATACAATCTCTGTCCTTTGAAATTTTGTGTGAAAGATAGACAGACACTCTACTGAGATATTTTAGACAGGTATAATGGTGTCATGAGCTGGGGGTTGGGCTAGACGACCTAGTGACCTTCTAGCTCTATTTTTCTATAATTCTATCCTCCTTTAAAATATTCCTTAAAACTGTCCTATTAAATGCCTATAAAAAACCATGACAATAATAAGCAGTGTGTTAGGACTATTGCCAATCACTTTTACCAAAATTATCCCACTGATTATTTGTATTTCCTCATCTGCCTGTTTATATCCATCTGTTATCTCATTATTCTTAGAATGTAACTGTCTTGGGCTAGAGTCACAAACCCTGCTCTGATCTAGGGGATGGTGGGGTGTCTTCCATAGTCTCTTAAGTCTGTTTCACTGTTATGGCATGTGTAGTCTCTATGTAAAGGTAACATCAAGCTATATTTAGCCTTGTGTTTATATGCCTTGGGGTATTTATATACAATGGGTATAAAATAGCATTTGCTATAATAGGGCCAGGATTGGGCAATATGATAATAGCTTTCAAATAGTAAACAGTGAGTTTCTTTGACACCTACAAAGCCTAGTGGCTGGAGAGGAGTAATGGGTTGGAATTAGCATTTGACTTTCATAGATTCATAGATGTTAGGGTTGGAAGGGACCTCAGGAGGTCATTGAGTCCAACCCCCTGCCCTGGGCAGGAAGGAGCGCTGGGGTCAGACGACCCTAGCTAGGTGCTTGTCCAGTCTCCGCTTGAAGACCCCCAGGGAAGGGGAGAGCACCACCTCCCTTGGAAGCCCATTCCAGATTCTAGCAACCTTTATTGTGAAGAAGTTATTTCTAACGTCCAGCCTAAATCTGATCTGTGTCAATTTGTGGCCATTGTTCCTATTTACTGCAGGGGTGCCCTAGTAAATAGAACATCTCCTATTCCCTGCTACCCTCCCCTGATGAATTTATAGGAAGTCACAAGATCACCTCTCAGCCTTCTCTTAAGAAGGCTGAAGAGATCTAGGTCCCTTAGTCTCTCCTTGTAGGGTCTTGCCTGCAGGCCTCTGACCATATGAGTGGCCCACCTCTGAACCCTCTCAAGATTCTCCTCATCCTTCTTGAAGTGTGGTGCTTCCTCTGCTTCCCCACCCCCGATTAACCTAGTTTAAAGTCCTTCAGAGGAGATCAGCCAACCTATAAGAGAACAGATTCTTACCTTTAGAAGAGAGATGAAAACCATCTCGTCCCACAGTGTCTCTCTCATGAAAGTGTGGATAATGGTTGTAGAAGCCAAAACCCGCATAGTAGTTTCATAGTTTCATAGTAGCTAGGGTCAGAAGGGACCTGAACAGATCATCTAGCCTGACCCCTGCCATAGGCTGGAATGAATGCTGGGTTTACAAGACCCCAGACAGGTGATCATCCAACCTCCTCTTGAATTTGCCCAAGGTAGGGGTGAGGACCACTTCCCTGGGAAGTTGGTTCCAGATTTTGGCCACCCTCACTGTAAAATATTGCTTTCTGATCTCTAACCTAAACCTATTCTCTATCAGCTTGTTACCATTGTTCCTCTTCACCCCAGGTCGTGCTGGGGAGAAAAGGGCTCTACCTATTTGCTGTTCAAATGATGGCACAAGGGCTCTACCTATTTGCTGTTGCATGATGGCACCAACTCCAGAGCTGCAGGTTGACTTCCCTGATGCAGGCATCCTGATGCTGACAGTGACCGCTGACTGGACGGATGGACAAGTCCACCTGTGCCCCCGACTTCCTAACCCTGGCCCCCAGAACCCTGTAGTCACTCATGACACAGTCTGGACTACTCCTGACTGCATCATTCATGCCCACATGGATGAGGACCATGGGATAGTAATCAGAGGGCCAGATGAGGTTGGGAATCCTCAAATTGATGTCTCAGATCTTGGCTCTGGGTAGGCAGCAAACCTCCCATGCCATGGGATTTGGTCAACAGATAGGCCCCTCTGTGCCTCTCAGGAGGGAGTTGCCCACCACAATGACCCAGCGTTTCTTCCTCCAGCTGCTCAGTTGTTGCTCAGCCTGCCTGGTATCTCACATTTCATTTTAAAGGAAGGGAACCCATAAAAATAATAACTGGCTTGTCAAACTTTTTGGGCAAGAGAGACCATAAGTGACTGGTAGGGGGTGCACGGAGGTGCACGTGCCCCCCGATGGCCGACACTGATGCTGTTGGTAGGACTGGTGCCCCCCGTGACAGGGTCAGCGGCTTCTGCGGGTGCCCCCCCAGGTTCAGGAGGCACCAGTCACTCATGAGAGAGACAATATAATTAGAATAGCAAATCTCTATGTTTGATCATTCTTTTTGAGTACATGACTAGACAAGAGTGTGATTCTTCTAGCTGACAAAATCCTCTCTGTTAAGGCATGGCAAGGCCTAAGAGAGAGAGATTGGGCCTCAGAGACAGGCCAAAGAGTTGGCCTCTGGTACATCTCAGCTGTTTCTCAGTGGTCAAGCAGTAGACACCAGAGAGTTTTGGAGTCTAAGGGGACCCCAAAGTGAGCAGCACTCTAGGTGTGTTTCTCAAAGGCACACCCAAGCCACACCTGAGGTCATGCAAGTCAAAGGTCTGTCCTTTTGTTCTATTTATACATTGCCCAGTGAAGTGGGCCCTTTTCTACATGCCAATAATAATTAAGTCTTAACTAGACTTTTGTATTACCTATGTAGGATTTATGTGGTATAGGGCACTTCTACACGTCATCCTACATCACCGTAGCAATGCACTATGTCTCTGTACAGTGTGCTACAGCAACGTAGTGATCACGTATGTCTACACATGATCAGCAGCTATATCACCATAGTGGCGTGCTCCCCCAGGGTGAAATCTAACCATGCGCCATGCACACGGCACAGTAACCACCCATACTTTGTACTTCCAAAATGAAGTACTACAGCATGGCGCTGTGGCAATATTGCGATACGGCAACATGCAGAAGCACCCATAGGCTGCATCCAGATGAGAGAGCATGTTCCTCAAAGCAGTTTGAGACACTACAAGAAGCACTCTATGAATGAAACTTGCCCCACACTAAAGTGCGTGTTTAGGCATGTGTGTTGAGGCAAAAATCTCTGATACAAATTTGTGCCAATGTTATTTGGGCTGCTGCAAGTGCACATGCCTGTATGTGTGAATGCACCTGTAGGCCACGTCTAGACAAGTTTGGACATTTGGTTCCCTGGAGACAAGTAGTAGCAGCGCACCTCACACTGCAGCTACTTGTCCCCAGGGAACACCCATGCCATACATGCTTTGGTGCATGGCAAGTTACCCTGGGGGCAGTAGGGGAGGCTGGGGTCAGCACTGTGCTGGTCCCAGCAGCCTTACCTGGGGTCCTGGGGACTTCCTGGGGCTGCAGCAATGGTAATCCTGCTGGGTGGAGCCTGGCTGGCAGCCACAGCATGACTCTGGGTAGCCCAGCTCTGCTTTTCAGTGGCACGCACTGCCTGTGCATGCGTTGCTCCATTTTTTTTTTCCTATGGATTTTTAACCCAGGCTAAAAAACCCAGAGCAGTACACACATGGGCAGCATGCTCTTGCAGTGCAGAGAATACCTGACAGTGAAGCATGCGGCACTACAGACATGTTTGCAGTGACACATACTGCATGGCTGCACTTGTCTGGGTGCGTGCCCATAGTGGCCTTCTCTTTGTGCTATGTACATGGGATGAATTTCACCTTCAGGTGCTGTCTAGTTAGCATGTAAGTGTAAGGAAATACTGTCTTATTTCAAATATCAATATATTCTTTTTCCTTAATTCTGTGTTAGTCTTCTGTAGTTCTAAGATAATTCTATGTTGATAGAAATCTTAAATTTCTAGTACCCCACTGAAAATATATTGTATTTTGGTTAAGTTTTTTGGGTCTGCAGTTATATGTTTATGTAGTCCTGTTGATTTGAAATAAGACATAAAGGTAAACAAATGAACTCGTGTAGTACTGAATAGTGCCTTTTGTACATATATTAGAGTGACTTGATTTGGGATGCTGTTCTATTTTTCCATGTGAAAGTTGGATATTGTATGCAAAGTGACTTAAAATCCATTTTCCTGCTTTGTTCTTTGTCATTAAAGGCAGTAAGCTTATATATATAACATATTTTTATTATTTAAGATCTTCATCATATAAATTAATTTGGTTTTCTACACAATTTTCCAAAGACAATCAGTTTACTCAAAATGGATGTTTTGAATAATCCATAAAGCAGGTCTTGGAATTTGGATATAGAGATGATATTTTATTATTGGCATGTTTATATAATTTGAAATGTAATACCCCATTGGTTTCATATTCTGTTTATTTCTCATGCATAAGACATTAATGATGAAACAAAAGATGGATAGTGCTGCCATTGTTGAAATATTTGATCTGAATTACATTTTAACCTGGTAATATATACATTTCAAGGAATCATAATGCTGACCATTTCTGTTCATTATTTAGTTAGGTAAAGCTCTCAGCAGAAGTTTCTGGCCATGTGACTGAATCCTGGTTGACCAAAGAATTTGAACTGTCACAGGGGCCAATGTTAAAGGTGCAGTACTATACAAATCCACATGGAAATTGTATACATTGTATATATTTTATAAATTTGTTCTTCAAACTTGAGAATAACTCACTGTGAACAGTTTAGTTTAATTAGTTAGTTTTACATGGTGCAGTGTGGTTGCCAAGATGTACAGATGCATCTAGAATCAGCTGGTCGCTTCCCACCCCCTCTCCACCACACTGCTCTCAGTGTAGCTGGTAAGTGTGTTGTGTTGTGGTGGAAGCAGAGTGGGGAGGGAAGGGGCGTGTGTGGGGGGGTGCAGATCAATGTCCCCTGTGGTGAGGGAGGGAGTGGGGCAGGGGCTGGGGTAGGCGCTGCCTAGCCGGGGCAGGGCAGGTATGGGACAGCACCATGGCTCATCTGAGGGGCTAGGAGAGGTGGCTCCCACTGCTGTGCACATTCCAGGAGGGCACAGGGGGAAGTGTGTGCCTCTCAGATATGCAAGGGGTCAGGTGGGCTGCAGCTGCAGGCTGGAGCTGGAGCTGGGGCTGCACGGGGCTCTTTTCGGTGGGCGCTGAGCTGGGCTGAGCTTGGGGTGGGCAGCAGCAGCACTGGAAGGGGACTACAGGGGGGCTACAATAAAATTTGGGGTCGCTGCAGCCCCCCCCACCATAGCCTCCTCCCTGTGCTGCCGTTGCCTGCCCCAAGCCCAGACCCCTCTGAGCAAAGCCTGGTGCAGCCCTGGTTCCAGCCCACAGCAGCAGCCCACCCCACCCCACCCCACCCCACCCCACCCTGCTCAGAGCCAGCGTCACATGACCCATCCCGGTGCCCTCCCAGAGTGCTCACAGTAGTGGGAGCCATCCCCCCTCCATGCATGCTGGACAAGACATGGCTCTGTCCCATGCCTGCCCCACCCCAGCTGAGTAGCTTCTGCCCCAACGTCTGCCCCACTCCTCCCTTAGCACGGGGGGGCATCGATCTGCCTCCCAGCACCCCTTCCCTTCCCTGTCCCCTTCCACTACCAGACTTACCAGCTGCATGCAGCTCTCCAAACTGTTGGGTTCTTCTCCATTCTGGCTGCATGCTGTGCTGTGGCTGCTCATGCACACGGGCATTTATCAGCCAAATTATCAGCCACATCTGGAACCTAAACCCTTATTTCCCATAGACCCTTGGTATCTTTTTATGTGATTTCTATTTGCACAGTGTTTTTTTTCAAGAGCATAACCACCATGTAAATTGAGGCCCGACTGTCCATTATTTTCCTAATTTGAGCTATCCTTTAATACCTGGGACTATGCACATAATTTTTTCACATATCTCTGCTAGAATGTTTTATATCATATAAGTTTTGTATAGGTTATGTTGTTATACATGTTAGTAGGAAAGAAAACTGCAAGGATATTTCAGAAAGTAACTGCAGTTTTGAAATAAAACTATTTAGTATGCAATGAATGGGAATTCTGATGGTTGTTTATGACTATGTAGAGAAGTGGTGTAGTACATCCAATAATTGATTATTGTACACAAAATGGCTTTATTTCAAAATTTCCATTACTTTCTAAAACAGCTTTGTATAGAAAAAATGCCAGAACACAACCTGGAAACTGAAGAGATTAGCAAAGAAAAAATACTTGAAATTATGTGAGGCATCAAATTTAAAAAGTGAACATTAGAGTTGTCTTGCTTTTTGCATATTATACAGTGCCAGTCACTAAACAAATAATAGTAGGATCCTGTTGAGTGAAAATGGAAAAACTTAACCAAAAAATGCTGAATAAAGTTTTCCTCCTCACAAAAGAATATATTAGGGGTAAGATTTCTCAGAAGTGGTTATCTTAATTTGGATTCCTTATTTATAGTTATATTCACATTTATATTTAAGTACCTCAGTAGGTAATGCAGAAGACCTTTGTGCCTGGAAACTCCCACTGAAGTCAATGATAACTTATGGGACAAATGATATTCGATTCTTAACTGTGATGATTCTTGTTTGCCTGTACGTGACTAAACTTACTGCCAAATTTGAAACTGAGAAAAGATTTTTTCTCAGGTTCCAGAGAGAGGTGATTCCTTCCTTCAGGGCAGCGTTTCTTTGCCTTTTCATGTTTAAAATCCTTTATTTGAAGTAATTTTTTTCAATATCTGTACATTTACTATAAAATAGGAATAAAATAGTTACCAGTGAGGACAGTAATGAGTTTATGTATTTTGTGTGTATGTTATGAGAAGCTGACTTAGAAAATATGTCCTCAAAAATAAGGATGTGCTGGGCTTGGGAATGTAGATGTGGAAATGATGCAGCTAGATTTTTTTTGCTAAATATTTTAATAATGTTTTCATTGTCTCATGACACTTCAGCCCAGTTGCCCTTTGTGATCTCATTGGTAGAAAAACATACTATAGGTAAAACTACCAACTTTCCAAGCCTAAATCCAGGATGTATCATCATTTGGAAGAAGAAGAAAAAATATTGTGGGGCTTGTGGCAAAATTGTGAAAATTTTCATAAACAGCACAAAAAAATCCAGTTCTTAAACAGTGGTTTTCAACTAGCTGGCCCTTTACTCACCATCTGCCATGTGCCTGGCACCTTTGTGTTAAGATGCCAGGCTGGTACATGTTTACTACATCTTGGAGCTGCCACAGTGCCGAAGTGAGGACAAATATATTAGGTTTGCTGAGAGTGAGTGCCAATAAACTAAGGTACAGAACCACACAAACACAACTGTACTGCTTCTGTTCTAGAGATGGTGCATGCAGCGCTAGCTCAGGTGTCAGAAGTTGACTCTAGTTTCAAAATGGTTTAGAAGTGCTGTAAACCAGAACATGCTATATAAAGAGAAGGAGCTGAGAGCAAACATATTTACAGATTCAAACTGACGGTAAAAATTATCTTCCAGATATTACTGAGATGTAGATGGTTTTGGTTGCTCAGTTCTAGTAGTTAAAGTTCTATGGGAGGGATATTGTCTTAAAAGACAAGGGACATGGAGTTTCTTTGTTTGTTTTTAAGAATATCCATGTTCTTCAAAAGTTTGTCACAAAAGTCAGGATGTGAGTCATTATAATTCCCTTTAAGGCTAAGCACAGAGGTTCAAAAAGCCTGAAGCAGAATCAATTAAATTTTTGCTGTTTTTTCTAAGCTGCATAGCAGACAATCTCTCCCCAGCTCTGCCACCTTGCCAGCCACCTACTTCTCTGAGAGGTGGGGGGCAGGGGGAGTGAAAACACCCCCCAGCCCAGCACCAGCCCCCACTAGCAGGGGTCTGCAAGGTGGGGAGGGGAAGCCCCCATGGTGGGGTATCCCCTGCATGAAGCCCAGGAAGCCAAGCAGGGAAAGCCCTAGCCCTGCCCCATTGCCAGCTACCAACACTGACTCTCCCCAGCAAGGGTCTGCATGGCATGGGGAGGAGCCCCCACAGGGGTCTTTCCCCCTGCCTGCAGGCCAGGGAGCTGGGCTGGAGAAGCTCCAGCCTCTCTGAGAAGTGGTGGGTGGGGGGACAAATGCCCTCTGCCCTGGCACCAGTCCCTGCCCAGGAGAGGTTTGCATGGTATAGGTACAAGCCTCCATGGAGGGAGAGGGGGGCTTTCCTCCCCCATGCCGTGCAGATTCCTGCTGGGAGTGTGGGGCTGGTGCCAGGCTAGGGGTTGTGTTTCCTCCCCCTGCCTCTCACAGAGGCCAATGGCTGGCGAGGGTGTGGGCTTTTGTAGCTCAAGGGTTTGGTGGGCTGAGGGGGAACCCCTGCCAGGGGGGGGCTTTTCCATCCCTCCATGCTGTGCAGACCTGGACTGGGAAGCCGGGGAGCTGTTCATCAGAACAGGGGCTGACAGGAGCAGGCAGGACTCGGACTAGGGAGCAGAGGCTTTACAGTCTTATCTCTGTGACAGCTGGGGGTGAGGACCTTGGTCCATTGGAGCAGACAGCACGGCCCAGGGCTGCAGAGCATCCTGGGGTGCTGGGGGACTGTGAGGTAACTTCAGTCAAGAAGGGATCTGGGACACAGGCTTGATAGACTGATTTAAGATGCACTGAACTTCTGTTATGTCACAAGTTTGAATCAGTTTCCTATCACTTATGCTGGTTTATGTGTAACTTCTGCCCATAACCTAAAGGTCAGTGCTCTGAGATTTGTCTTTTCTTCTATCTACAATTTGTTGGCAAGAAAGGAAACTCCTGTCTACTGGTGTATTGGTTTCAGGAAGAAGTAATGTAAACTGATGTAGATAGCATATGTTTGTATAAAATTTCTTTTTTCTGAAGGGCTCAAAGCTCTTCAGTTACCTTGATGGTGGCTCAGACTTGTTCCTCTCGATGCACACTAAAATGGATTCTAATATTATGTATATTGTCACTATGGCAACCATAAATGAATGAATTATAGTTACCACACATATGACTTTTCTCAGAGAAGGTTTATAACTCATTCCATCATACCTTTTCTAAAAGGTGTTTAGGATGCCATTTCAAAGGCTATCTTATTTTCAGTTTTAACACCAGATGGTAGTAAATATGACCAAAAATGTTTGTATGTTTTTTCTTTCTTTTGAGACAAAGCACTTATCACTAACAGGCATGTGGTCCTAATCTTAAAGATAAATTGGTTCATTCATTTCAAGTACCACATAACCATTCACACGCCATTGAGCTTAACACTATTAAAGGGTAATTTCCCCTGTGGGAATTGTGCCCACTGCAGTAGCATTCTACACAGTGAGTCTTTTTATCAACTCACGGCAGGTAAGGAGATTAAAATAAAAGGCTCCATCGAGTGTGCAATCATACACATAGTCTTCATTTTGAAATGTCTATGAGTTCAAACAACAAATAAATATTTCCAAAAAAATCTTAATACTTCTGAGCCTAATAAAAGCTAAGTAACACATGCCATTTCCAAATGTAGTGTTGATATCAGAAAGGAACACACCCCCAGTGTAGATGTTTATGGAGAATTGTAATCATTATTGGAAGAAATCCTTTTGTTCTTTTATATTGCAAATGGAATAAAAACTAACAGAACAAACACATTTGTTTCAGTCCAAACAAATCAGGGAATCTGTTTTACCATTTTGTAATCTTCCTATTTTTATGATTCCCATAGTTTATTTAGGTTCTTTTGACAATTTTTTTTTATAATAAACATTTTATTATCATGTCAGGTGTCTTGAACTAAACACTATGTTTAAGGGTTCTGTACATTTTGCTACAATAGTCTGTTTTTCATATAGTCAGCATACTCATATTTTCTTCTGGCCTGAAATAATGATATTTTTTTCATCCAAAGGCCAGTTTGGGAGAAAATTTCAGAAAAGTCCCTTTAAAGTTATTACACAGAAGGAGAGCAAAATGTACTAGTCCTGCCTTTGCACCCACTTTGGGACAGTTTTACAGTAAATTACACCCAGTCAAGGACCTTTGTGAATTCTCAGTAGTGAAAAGGAGACATATGCAAATGAAATTAGGGACATAAGACTTTTCCATCAATTAAAGGTAAATTCTAACACC
Organism: Alligator mississippiensis; assembly: GCF_030867095.1. Lineage (NCBI taxonomy): Eukaryota > Metazoa > Chordata > Crocodylia > Alligatoridae > Alligator > Alligator mississippiensis. The sequence continues at coordinate 54,102,029 of NC_081825.1, read as the reverse complement.
ATTGGGGTCATTGGCTTTAACATGGTCATGATTTTTCACATACATAGGTAGAAACATTGTTGAACTTTGGGACACCATTATCAGCATATATAATTCATCAGGGTATTGATTTATCCAATTTTTGTGGGGGACACATTGATTTATATAAACTATGGCTCTGAAGCTGAAATTTTTTTGGATGTTAATGTTGATCCATTAAAGGGATTTTAAGGTTTAGGGATTATTTAAGTGTCCATATCCTTCAAGCCCTTGCTCAGCTGCCATACCTAGCCTTTGGTGTACACCCAAGTTTCATATATTAAAATTCCCCAGGTACCTAAAGGCCTACTTCACTGCGTGACTGAAAGCATCTCAGTCTAGTCATTGCTGAGCCTGTATCAGATCTAAGACTATTTAGGATTTACTTTGCATATCTCACCTGAAGAACCCAATTCAACAGGGATTCTCAGGACAGGGCTAACAGATCATGCTGTATACCAAATGCAATTAGTGGCCTTTGTATCTAATAGCTCATAGTTTAGAGTATTTACTCAAGATGTGGGTTTACTGTATTTACTCAAGATGTGTGTAATACATGTCTCTCTTTAGCTTAAGAGAATTGGAGCCCACCTCTTCAATGGAATTGCCAGGTAGTCTCAGATGAAAAGAGCACTCATAATCTTTCATCTTGAAGCTGTTCTACTTGTCATGGAATGACTAAATATTCATCGGTCTAGAGAACAAAGAGGGGGAAAACTTGGGTTCCAATCATCCTTCCCAGGAATATTTTAATATTGTATATTAAATATAGATAGGTGCAGAGACTTAAACTCAATTCAGTGGACTTTGGATTTTAAGGAAGCTTCAGAAAGTCTTACTGCTTTGAAAATGTTGAATGAAAACTGCAGAACATAAAAAATCATGAACAGAAAATTTTGCTACACTGAAATCTTTAAGTTGAAACCCTTAAGTTCAGGATTTGAGAGCTATGCCCTTGTAACATTTAGAAATTCCATACACTAAAAGATCCTCTTCTGGAAGATAAAAAATAGAGTCCACGTGTAGTGTGCAGAATGGATAAAAGTTATCCTTTCTCAGAAGGGTCAGCTAAGGTTGCTGCACTGCTTAATCCCTAATTAAAAGGTCATATAGGTTTAAAGTAAGAATTAAAATGGTACATAGGTCTTGAGTTAATATATAGTACAAGATCAAATTCTATGCAAATTGTGATACCTATAAGTAGCAGCAGCACCATACCTAGGCTCCTGGTGGCCCCAGGAGAACTTTTAGTATTGAGCCCCCCCTTCACCGGAGATAATGCTAATAATAATCAGACAACGGGAAAAAAAACCCAAAAACATTTTCAGGCCCCCTTTCTGTCCAGGCCCTGGGCAGTTGCCTGGTTTGCCCATACCTGTGTCCAGCCCAGAGTAGCAGAAAGTTATGTAAAGTTGCATGTAGCAAGAATTCTGCCCTACCTTTGACAAAAGAAGCATCTAAAATCAGTAAATTTTTAAAAACTGGCTTTTTGATGAGAGCCCTGAAGAAGGGTACTGTGATCACGGAAAGCTTCTCTATTTCTTTCTTAACCATGAAGTTGCTCCAGACCATCTTGTTCTTACCATGCAGATGGTATAAATAGTATTTAAATAAACAGACCCCAAGATTATCCAGTTTAAATCTAAAACAGCTTTTCTTTAAAACTGAAAAAGTTAGATTTTGTCTGATTAAAATCCAAAACATTTTATTTTTTATTGCATGGATGATCATTTCCTTGGTACCTAATGTTTTACTTAATAGAAATATTTCTTTTCTGATCAATTCTCTGTTGCTATATATTGGGCACACTTGGTGTGTTGGATATTTTATTTTCAAACTATGATTTTTATCAGCATTTTTCACATATAAAATGTATAGTACATGAAATAGCTAACTGATTATGCTCAGAATGTTTTGGAGCACTCTGAGCATAACAGTCTCTTGTAAAACAAACAGAAAAAACACTGTGAGACATACCCTACAAATAAAATGTGGAAGAGAAAGAATCATTAATGAATCTGGTGTTATACACATAGGCTAAATCACTGAGGCCCAGGTTTTTTAGCAGCTATGCCACAAATTAGCCCCGTACTATCTCCAAGTGCTACTTGGATTCTTTCTTTTACCTCATGTGCTTCTCATTTTTCTGCTTCATACCCTGTGCTCCTTGACCAAGCTGCTGCTCTGCTTTTTGCTCTCTATCCTGTGCTCCCTGTTTAACCTAATTCGCTACTTTCTGCTCCCTGCCTTATCTGCCAGTATGTTGCATGCCCCTCCCCAATCTACCATGTGCTACACACAGGCTGCTCCATCACTTGTAGCACCCATGCCACAGGTTGGCCAAACCAGACTAAATTATAAAAGCTCAGAACACATGTACGGTAGCTGAAGCAGGAAACCAGCATCTTTGTTCTCTGTCAGTGCACCTGTAACAGAAGCAGTTAAGTTATTTGAATTGGAATATGATCACCCTAAGTTTAAGTCCAAATTATGAAAGTGTAAGAAAGTAAATATTTTAAGTGCTAAAATATAACAAGTAATAATATTGATATCACAGTATGCTAGTGTTTCTGACTCGGCATTTTTCTCTTTTATAGGAAATTGAATTAAAAGAAACTTCCATGAAATATTCAGGGTTGGAGAATTTATGTAGGCTTGATGGTATCACAAATATCTGAAAAACAAGGGGTTTTATTTTGATGATATTTTTTATTTGGCCAACTGTATAGTTGGAGAGATGTTAGACAAACTTTTAGGCACAAAGCCAGCACTATATAATTATACAATTAATCCAATAAAAGATATATACAAACTTGCTTCTTGCATGATTTAGTCAGATAGTTTCAGTTCTTCATTAATTAATGTCCAGGAGCAGCTCACATTTTTTTTCAATGTCATATGTTTTTCGGAATTATTTCTTGAATAACTTCAACCAACAATTCTTGATCTGAAAATTGTTTAAGAATAATTCCTTGAAATTTTCCGTATTTAAAATTCTGTATTTGAGACATTTTGGTTCATTAGCATTAAACAGATAGGCAAGGCAAGGCAAGGCAAGGCATAGTTTGTTTGTTTTTCATATTCACATAACATTCAGTCACATTCTTAGTGCAAATAGTGTATGACTCACTTTCTGTTAATATTTTGCTATAATTTCCTGAAATTAATTTTGGTGACTTTATTAATTGTTTCTGCTAAGACTTTTTTTTGCTAAAATCCACCTGAAAGCGCACACAGAAAAAAAGACAGGAACAGGCAAAGTAAATTACTTTACAAGAGTTACAAGAAACAACGGACACAAGCTAGCGGAGGGTAGTTTCAGGCTAGACATCAGGAAGCGCTATTTCACTGTTAGGGTGGCTAGGACCTGGAACCAGTTTCTAAAAGAAGTGGTGCTGGCTCCTACCCTGGGGGTCTTTAAAAGGAGGCTGGACAAACATCTTGCCAGGGTCATTTGACCCCAGTACTCTTTCCTGCCACGGCAGGGAGTCAGACTAGATGATCTCCTCAGGTCCCTTCCAACCCTACCAACTATGAAATTCAATATTTTACCTGGTCATATATATATATGCAAAAATGGTTGAGGTATTTACTAGGGCTGTGCGAAATGCCTGTGTTTCGTTTTCATTTTGGATTCAGTATTGCAACGGGACAGTGATTCATTTTGGCATTTCAAATTGCTGTCTCATTTCATTTTGACCAAAACTGTTTCAAGTTTCAATGCTGTTTCAATGCCGTTTCGGTGTCTTGGCCATAGGCTATAATGGGGAATGACTAAAATGCTTATAACATTGTCATTTCTTGCCTGATTTGGATTAAACCTGTAGAGATGGTAGCCCCCTCTGAGTGCATGAAGTGTGCCAAGTTTCAAGGAGATGGGTGCAGCCATTTTTGGGAAACTGTACCTCAAGGTGCTGAGAACAAAACTCATGTCATGTGTGTGTTTTAAGGCAGAATGGGGTGAAAATATCAGGCATGGTAGCCCTTGATGAGACCATGAATCTTGCCAAGTTTCAAAGATACAGGTGCAGGAGTTTCTGGGAAACTGTACCTCAAGGTGCTGACAAGCAAAACTTATGTCACGTATGTGTGTTAAGGTGGAGTGGGGTGAAAACAGCAGGCATGGTATCACCTGCTGAGGCCACAAAGACTGCTGAGTTTCAAGGAGAAAGGTACAGGAAGCTGCACTGTGTCATGGAGTAGGGTCCCTAGAGATGCCCATGATAATCCTAGGGCCCTGTGACTGTGCCAGGTCCACCCTGCAGGCACCTTCTCTTCTTGCCTGCCGCTATGTCTTGTTGGAAAAGATAATATATAGGGAGGCTGCCCTCAAGCTTCAGCTCAATCATGGTCCTAATGGACCTCACTAAATCCTGTAGGTTCTTGGACCCCTTGTTGGGACCTGCTCTAAGTAGGTGCCTCAAGGGGACACCTTATGGGCTAGACATGTGGCTCACAAATACCCCTTACCATGCCCCATGCATCGCAGATAGTATATCAATATCGTCCCTGTAATGAGGTTTCAGTCTCACTCTACCTTCTATTGTCTCTGGGCTCTCTATGCCCCTGTTGCTGCATCCTCACTGGCACTGGGGCCTCTACACGACATGGTAGCATGCCCCAATGAGGCCTCCTCCTCCCCCACAACTTCTTTCCATGCCATCACTTTAAATAACAACAGGTAAACAGCACAGTAGCACTAGCAGTATCTCAGGCAGCCAAACTGACACAGCCTTTCTTTCCTTTCCTGCAGAAGCTTCTTTTCCAGCAGCTGCCAAAGAACTGTCCCTGACAGCCTCAGCTCTGGGGCTTAGATGTGCCCAGGGACCTATCTCCTTCCAGTCAGCTGACCGGAGACAGGTGGTAGGGGTGTAGGTTGGAGCCATGTTGGTCTAAGGCAGACAAGTTTCTTTGGGTCAATCTGATATCTTTTAGTAGACCAACTAAATAGTTGGAGAAATATATCTTAGCAAGGTTTCAGGTTGAAAACCCTTTGTCAGGCTGAGGAAGCACCTGTAGTTGGTGTACGTGCTCTTCCTGGATGGAAGGAATAGTATAGAAGGCAGAGGCTGGTATGCAATGAAGGCAAGAAAGCCAGTTAGTGAAAATGGAAATGGAGGTGTCAGGGGGTAAAATACAGGCTGGGGTAGGGGAGAAGCGGGATGTAGCAGGTAAAAGTGGAGAGGTACCTTGGGAGTCAGATGTCCGGCAGGTTGTAGTGTGTCAGAATTCCAATGTCGATATTGAATCCATGAGTTCTGAACTTAGGAGATTGATGAAATGCAGTTCATAGGCTTATCTGTGCCCCTTGCCAGCCCCCGAGCTAGCATGGGGAGTGGGGGGGAGCCTGGAGCTCCCCCTGTCTGCTTCAAGCGGGCAGAGCAGAGTGGTACAGGGTTGCTCCCATTGGGAGCAAATTGCTCACAAGAAGGAACATGTGTAGATGTGCTCCCTTGTAGGATTATTGCACAATATTTTTTAGTTCCAATTAATAGAATGTGTAGATGTTTCCAGTGTTACAGAAAAATTACAATTGCACCAGGTAGGGAAATCTAACTCTGTGAATTTCTAGAGTGAGGTCATTGTGGAGATAGGGATGAAAAATTAAGGTGGAACCTATACATGAGCATGGCTGGCAAGAAGGATATCCAGCCCATTGACACCTGCATGTCAGCAGGCTGTTAGTACAGTTTTTAACCACCATGCTACTACACAGTATTATTAGGCTAAAGTGCAGTAAGTATCTCATGAAGACACTCCCTGTTACTGGTAGAATACTTCTTCTTTTGAAGTGGCAAGTAAATCTCAAAAGTTCCAAGGGCTCTTTTGGATTAGAGACCAATTTAAATTTATCCAAACCTCTCTGGTTTGGACATTGAAAATAGAAGCCTTTTGAGATTAGGCTTTCCTGAGATTTTCGGTGCTTACTGGTTTTACCTAGGTTGAAAATACTGTCAGAACAATCTCTGAAATTTTTTTAATGTAGTATCAATAACAGGTGGCCTAGGAAAAAATGGAGAAAAAAAGAGTATTATTTATGAGCAAGGATTTGTTCATTTTTGAAGTGAGAGATATGGATGAAACCTGAGCAATGCCTAAAGTAATCCTGAATTTAGGTTATTCAGTGGAGTATATCATTGCGAACTGGGGTGACTCCCCAATTCCTGTCTCAATTATGTGTTGTAAACCCAGAAAAATTCCATTGACTTACTTATAGAGCTTCAAGATTTTTAAGCTGTGCCTGAAATCAATATACATGTCATATACATGTTTAATTCTTGCATATGGGAAGCATTTGTATACAGAAACTTTTAAATCATAAAATAAAATGCCAACAGTGACAATAAAAGCAAGGCTTAAGCAACATCTTAAGAAATTGGAAGATGCTCATCTTTGGAAGAGTATGTAAAGGCAAATTGCTCCAGCCATGAGTTATATGTTTGGTATTAAACAGGGAAATAGAAATTGATTTGTATTTTCTATAGCTAGTAAGGTCAGGACAAGCCATGATGGACTTTTGTGTCCTTTCTTGATTATTCATATCTTTCAGTAAATGATTCATGGTAATGTTGCAGGTACCTAAGGAAGTCTTAAACTGATGACTAAAATAAAAGAAAAATGCTGGTAGGATATTATGTATAAGTTTTGTGTTTTTATACCATATTTCATACAGCCAGAGGACATTTCAACATTTTCAGGTTAATCTGAATCATAATACAGTGAAAGCTTTGTTATCCGGCACCCACGGGGAATGGGGGGTGCCAGATAACAAAATATGCTGGATAACTGAGCGGCCCGAACAGGCATCTTTGCCAGTTAACAGAGCATGCTGGTTTGTAAGGTGCCAGTTAACACAGGTTTTGCTGTACTACATTATAAGATATTAAGAATATTTGTTCTTTTTTATACATTTTACATGTGTGTGGGTGATTCTCAATTTTTTAAAATGTTCAGTAGGTAGCTGAAAATATTCTCTCAGACTGCTCCTAGTCTTTCTCATAGATGATCTGTAATATGCTTAAACTTCTAGTATTATGCAAAGCTTGTCATCAGTTATATTGAACTAAGAAAGCAAAGGCTCAATTTTCCAAGGTATTTGGATTTCTAGTATTGCAGATTGTTGCCAAAGGGAATTTAAGCAGGCCCTAATCAGATTTTGGTGCTAAATCCCATTCAAATACCTCTGGCCTCTATTTACATCTTTAGATGCTTATATATCTAGCCCCAAGAGTCTGATCCAAAACTTGATGATGTGAGTGGACATCTTTCTAAATAGCGTCATTACATTTGTTTCACCTGTGAAATTGTCGTTTTACAGCTATGGATTTGAAATAAGGCCTGCAGAGGTGCAAACACTTGGCATTAAGTAATTCTCATCTAATGCTTCATGTTTATATTTTACTGAGGAATATCAGAGCAAAAATAATATCCAGAGACAATAAAAGCCAAGATTTGATATTCAGCACCACAAAGTCAGTAATAAGCCATCAAATGTCTTTGGACTCACAGATGCTAGAGAAGTTCCTATATCATCTTACTAAGAACTGCATACCAGCCTTTTACATGCTGGCTTGTATGACACGAGATCAGCAGCTGAATTCATACCAAGATTAACTGAATTTACTATAATTTCACAAAAGTCAGTGGCACAAAACAGATGTGTAACTGGAACTGGGCCCCAAGAATCTCAGTTAATAGGACATACATTGTGGATGCTTCTACACATTCATTAATGCGTTTTAGGTACTGCGCATTTAGTTTAGTACTTGCTTAATAAAGTACTAACTAAATGCACAGTAACTAGAGTTACTAAGCAGTAGCACTGGCACACTGTTTTTTTGTGATGCACACTGCGCATTAGCCTAATAACACTGCGCAGTAGGCTATTAGCACAGTTTTTAACTGCCATGCTACTATGCAGTGTTATTAGGCTAATGCGCAGTAAGCATCTCATGTAGACACTCCCTGTTACTAGTAGAATACTTCTACTTTTGAATCTTAAGTTTCAGTACAATGGGGATATCTAAAGACATCTGAACCAACCTCTGAGAAAAAATAGCCTGGAGTTTCCCAAAATGCAACCATAACAGTAGGAGCATTTTCACTTAAGCAAAGGAAAAGTTTTGCAAATTGTATGGTATTATTTTCCTAATACTAAAAAATAAATTTTCCCATAAACTGATGGGAAAGTAATAGCAAAATAGCTTATTTAAACGTGCCTGGAGGGATTTCTGGTTCAGATAACCTGTCAGCATTATGCACATGTCATTACCTGGATTCTTCTGCAGACAATGAATTAATTTTTGACATAGAAATATATTTTAGTGGGGAGAATATTGTTTTGAACACACATGTAGGATCACACCCTCAGGTTGCTGTAGACTGAATAAGATGATTCTGTGACAACTTCCACTAGCTGAGAATCTGGTCCCAACTTGTGACAGTGCAGCATGTTACAGTGGATTCCTCTTATTGGAGAATCACATTGGGAAATGGCGATTTGATTCTAGTAACCAGCTGATTCCATTAAAAGGAGACCTGTTCTTTTAAGAAAACAAATACTCACTCCCCCCTCACAGCCCCCACAGCCCTGCTGGTGCCTCTCGCCCCCCAGCCCCTAGCCCTCCAGCCCTGCCAGAGGGGGCCCCAGCTGCTAGGGCTATGGGGCCAGGGACCCAGGTTCACAGCCCCCTGGAGGTGGCAGCTGCTGCAGCGGTGTGGAGCCCAGTGAGGCCAGCTCCCTAGCATGGTGTGCGCTCCTAGGGAGGTCGGGGGGGACCCGTGCCCCCCAGATCTATGCATGGGGCGGGGCTGGGGGCTGGCACAGGTAGTGAGGGCAGTGGCACAGGGTTGTGCCCCTCAAAGCTACTGTGCTCGCAGGGGACGCGTCACCAGGGAGCCCAGCCCCCACGCCCTAACCCCTGGATGAACCACCTGTGGAACCGTCTCACTCACAGATGGGGCCCCAGCCCTGCCCAACTCCCCCCTACCCTCCCTACAGGTGCTCAATTCTCCCTCCCACTTACCTGCAGGAGCTGATGTCCAGGTTGCCTGGGGCCATGTGCATGTACAGTACATGCACATAGTGCCCCCTGCCTGACGGCCCTCTTCCCGTTCCCTCCCATCCCCCTGCAGGCTGGATCCCTGCCAGTCTGTAGAGGGCTCCTCACAAAACTGCAAAATCTTCAGGCTTCTCGGGTAAAATGATTCCAAAAACTGAAAATTGTGATTCTAATATGAGCAATTTTTACATGTAATAATATACAAATGGTTTTGGTATTCCCATATTGATTAAAAAATGTGGCTGATTCTATTAACCAATGATTCTATCAAGCGGAATTCACTGTATTTAAAAATTATAAAAACAGAGTTTAGTTTTTCTCTTTAGGCCCTTGCTTGCTTAATGGATTTTTTTTTCCTTTTTGCTAGGACCACCACAGAGAACTGTCTCTCCTAAACAAGAACATGAGGAAAGGAAGCACGACAAAGTCACAGACAAAGGAAGTGAAAGCGGGACTTCATGTAATGAGTTGTCCACTTCTAGTTGTGACAGCCATTCAGAGGCTAGCACTCCTCAAGAAAATGCTGCCAGCAACCAACAGGCTACAGGACACCAGCCAAATACTCTAACTTTGGATCGCCCATCAAAGAAGGCCCCTGTGCAGTGGATGCCACCACCAGACAAACGCAGGAACAGTGAGCTCTTTCAAACTCTTATTAGCAAATCCAGAGAAACAAATCTTTCTAAAAAGAAGGTGTGTGAGAAGCTGAGTGTTGAAGAAGAAATGAGAAAATGTATTCAAGATTTTAAAAAAATCCACATTCCAGATTACTTTCCAGAGCGCAAACGTCCATGGCAGTCTGAACTCTTACAAAAATATGGGTTATAGTAATCACCTCTTTCATGACGTATCTCTGGTGCATTTGATGTTTATTAAGTTGCCACTATCCTACTGATGTCCTTATGGTATATTCTGCAGTCAGAGTGATTTCTGCTGCTCATTTCTTTCTGTGAACAGTGGATGTTGGAAAGTATGTGATTTCTTTAAAAAAAACATAGAAATAAAAAGCAAAAGGTACTGGATCTAAACCATTTTTTAATAGTAAAATAAAATGTGCATGATCAAGAAAGAGTTCAAAATATAATCACCTTCATTGTCATTTTGGAATTTATCAGATACAAACCCAGTCATCAGATAACTCTTCATTTTATGTCAGCAACAATGACTCCAACTTGCTACAGATAAAGAGAGAGCAGAGTTTTACATTTGAGTGAACTGGTTTCAGAATCAAGTCCCAGTATTCTTTCAATGTTAATGCAATAAAGCAAATATCCATTTTGCATGAGCACAATGTTACAAATAAATCACACAAGAACAAAAGATTTGTCTGTTGCTTGGATAAATATTTGTTTAATGCCAAGCTTATAAACGTGACATGTCTAGAGGATTCAATTTGCTTTGTTCTGGATCTGTGATTTTTTTGTGTGTACAGTGTTCTGTATGTAAGGATGGTGTAAATATGCCTTATACTGTTTTATTATTGCACAAACATTCATCTATTAGTGCTCGTCAGGACTATTTCTGTGAAATGCAAACTTAATGACAGATTGTGAAAACTGGTTTGATGGTCTGAAAGTTTCTGTTATGTTATTCAACAAAATTGGAAAAAATAAAAAAAAAAGACTTCAATGTATTTATTAAAATGACCATCTGGTAGATTTTTCTTGGTTATTATTGTCTTCCATTTTTTAATAGGTTTAGGACTCATTATTATATCTTATGTGTTGTTTCAATAATGTTTTGACTGGTGGGAAACAAAAAAACTTGTTTCTGAAGGGGATGAGTAGTGTCTGGGATGCTAAAATGTAACTCGAGCTTACAACACAGGCTGTAAGATCAACAGAGCTGTTATTGATTAAAAAAGGACGCATCCCAGCAATGATAAAGATCTCAATGGGGAGTGCACTAAAACTTATTTTAGCTGACAAAACAAAAAAGAGCTTTGTTTCAGACAACTATTGGAAAACTCCTCTTAAACTATGAGAGTTAAAATGTCAATAACAAGATGCACTATACTTACAAATGATGAGGTTTGTATGAATAGTCAACTTAACTGTAGACAAAAACTGATTTCCTAAACCAGATAGATGAAAATCAATATCCTTTTCATTAAAACACAACAACTCTGATTAAAGCAGACATGTTGAATGAATAAGTATTGCTGATAGTTGGAAAAGAGCTTTCTTGATGTTTGCTAAGTGGTACATGAATTCTGAAAATTATCATCATCTTTATATGCATAGATTTTGTTACAAAGCTCCATGGGCATAGTTGGCACAGTACAGAAAGGTACAGAGATTTATAATGCTGTTTTAATTTATCATTTTAGCTTGATTAGCTAAATGAAGAAAGGCTTATTGGGCTGCAATTTCCAGGATCTTTTTTAGCATCTTATTGCCTTTCAGTCTTCTGACATAGTAGGTCATTTTTATGAAAGACTACATATTCCAGATAGCAGTGCAGCCACCTCATTCCTATAGAGCTCCTGCATAAAAATGATATATTAACTTGTTCCACTTTAATCAATTTGTTCCAGCACTTCCTATTTGGATACTAGTATGGGATAACCAAAGATGTTCTCTGGTAGACAAATGCAAAAAATATTTTTTGATTCTCTGAAAATCCTTTCCTTCTTTACATGTTCCTTACTCCTTGACACAAAGGACCCATCCCTTGTCTTGCAAATCTATCATTTCTGGTATACTGAAAACATTGGCTTTATTTTTGCCATTCTTTCTGAGGTCTTTATTGTTCAAGAGTGGAATTTTCAACAGAGTCCAAGATTAGACTCCCTTTTGCTCCCACTTGTTAGTCTGAGTTTGGCTAATACCGGGTACATCCACACAAAATATTACTGAGCAGTAGCATCAGAAAAGAGAACATGCAGCAATGGTATGGTGCAGTAATGCATAAGCATACTGCTTATCCATGTACTAAGTGACTGCGCAGTAAGGACTGCACAATCTGCTGCTTGTGTAGATAGGGATGATAGTGCCTTGAGTAGGGAGCTGGACTAGATGACCTCATATGGCACGTCCATGCATGCAAGCACATGCGCTTGCAGCTGCTCAAATAGAAGCGGTGCAAATTTGGTCCGGGGCTTTTTGCTTCAGCACACGTGCTCGGACATGCACTTTGTTGTGAAGCAAATTGTGCCACTTGGGGCAAAATAACCCTGCCTGGCTCCTCCCGGATCTTCACCTAGGGGGAGCTAGAGCCCGGGGCCAGCACCTGTGCTGTCCCCAACAGTATAAAAAACTGCCCTGTCCTGGCCTCAGCAGTATAAAAAGCCACCCTGGCAATTAGCTCAGGGCTACTAGGTCTCAGGAGCTTCTGGGGCCCAGCCAATTGGTACCTGGGGACACTACCCCTTGTGCTAGCTGGACTGCTGAAGCAGCCCTGACAGTTCTCTGTACCCTCTACCCACTGTAGCAGTCTGGCAGTGGGAGCTGCTGCCTGGCCGTGACCTGCTGTGTACCTGCCAGACCCGGATGGGGACTGCACAGCCAGTAGAGGCATCTGCCCCTCTGGACCAGCTGCCAGTGGACTGTGGTTGCAGGGTTGGCTTCTGTGCGGCACTACTGCCACGTGTGCCCCCTGCCCAGCCATCTGGGCAGTTATCTCCTGGAAGATGTTCCAGGTGTGGTGGCCTGTTTGAACTGTCAAAGCATGTCCTTCTGGCCCCATTTGGCCAGGAGTTCAGCCACAGCCAGATGAGTCCAAGGTGCTAGTTCTGACCAGGCAGGGTCCTGCCACTGGCCTCCCTAGCAGGAATTCTGGTGTTCCCTATTGGACAACTGAACAATCCCTGATAAAAAAAAAATCCCAAAGTCACCTTGTAAAATACCCCCAGATCCATGTTTCTCCACAAGTAAACCAAAAGACCACTATAAAGAGAGAGAGAGAGTGAGACAGAGACAGCGATCAGTTGGACAATGTTTTATTGTTATATCTTACAGTGTTAAATCAAGTCTCTTATCATAATAAGGTGAACTGTAAATACATGTTTCATGATTACATATTTTGCTCCCCTCCCACAGGGTGATGGCCCCCACACAAGGTTTTCGGCCCCCAACAGGGGGTTCAACCCCCACACAAAGGGTATGGCCCCCCAACAAGGGGTTCAGCCCCCACACGAGGGGTTTGGCCCCCCAACAGGGGGTTCAGCCCCTACACAAAGGGTATGGCCCCTCAATGGGGCCAAATGGCCACTTCAGTGGCTACCACCCCCCTACAAGGCCCCCATTCCCCACCCCAGCCCCCCAATTGCTGCCCCACCTGGCCTCATCCCCCACCAACCGCTGCAGCACCCCCAATGGCTGCCCCACCCAGCCCCACCCCCCACTCCCCCAGACCCCCAAATGGCTGCCCCACCCACACCCACCCCCGCTCTCCCAGCCCCCCAAATGGCTGCCCCACCCAGCCTCACCCCCCAACTTGCACCTCCAGCCCTCAAGGCTACCCCCACAACCCCAGGCACTGTCACTTAAAAAAGAACAAAAAACAGAAGAAGAACAGAAAAAAATGGAAAAAAATGCCTCTGCTTCTTAGAAGGGGTAGGAGTGCTCCAGGGCCTCCTGGCAGAGCTCCTCGGTCAGCACAGGACAGCGGGGGGGGGCAGCAGGGCCTGGGCTGGGGCCGTTGGGGCTGTCAGCCTTCCCCGCACTGTGTGGGCAGGGCCCCAGTCAGCCACAGTGCAGTTGCTAAGTGTGGGAGGGTTTTTTTTGTTACTTTAAACTATGGGGCAAGGGGGCAGGGATGGGGGACTTGGGGGGATGGGGCTGGCTGTGGCAGGAGTCAGGGGGCTTGGGGGAGCTGGTGGGGGGAGGGGCCGGCTATGGCAGGGGTCAGGGGGCTTGGGGGGACAGGCGGGGGGGGGTCAGCTGCAGCAGGGGTTGGGGGCTTTGGGGAGGGGTGGCAGGAGGAGGGGCCAGCTCTGGTAGGGAGTGGGCAGGGCCATCAGGGGTCCCCCTATGGTCCCCTACCCCCTCCTTCAGCCCCCCGACCCCTTACTCACCAGCACCGGAGCCCTGGTGCTGAAACATGTGGCCTGGCTGGTAGCATGTTTCAGCACCAGGGTGAGGAGCCAACCATAGAGATGCTTTGTCAGCCAGAGCATCTCCATGGAGGACCCAGCCTCCGGTTGCCTCAAGGCATGGTCCTGGACCATGCCCTGCCCCGCTTTTTTAAACTTCATTTTTTTTAGACCCCTGGATATCCAAGGGTCTAAATTTCTCCCTGCGCTGCAAGTTTGCAGCATGGGGAACGTTTTTTCGTTCCCGCACGTGCCTGTTGCCCTGCCTCAAAGGGGTTTCATGTGCATGTGCACACTCCTCTGGACACACCCATAAGGTCCCTTCTAGTTCTAGTTTCCTCTGCCTTTTTTCCTGTTCCTCGTGATTTTTTACATCAATTCCAGAAGCATGAGCTTTTACTCGTGCCAGAATACTTTAACCTCCCTGCAAATCCCATCACTGACTTGTTTAAGTAGCTGTTCTTAAAAAACAAAACTTTAAAACCAACTTGAACAAGAAATTATCCACAGACTGGACCAGCAGTTTGGTCAGGGAGCATGGAGCAGGGGCAGAAGGCTGAAGAACAGATTGGTTAAGGGAAAAGGATCAGCGTGGTACTCAGGGAGGGTGTGGATCTAATTTGAAGCATACCTACCAAAAAGCTTGGATCCCACTTCCACAGAGGATCATCAGAATGTTTCCATTGATTTGACTGGGATCCGAATTTGATATTCTGTCCATATTCCATAATTGCAGATTTGCTGCTTTACGCACCTGAAGAGAGAAAATGCACTGGTCTCTCTACAAACATTCTATCCCATTTCTAATTCCTTAGAAATTTAATCTCAAGAGTGTGAGATACTTAATTTCATATTTGGAAGAAAATTAAGTGAAATTAAACAGTCTGCATCATGCATAATAGGTAATATCCATTTGACACATCTGTGGTATATAGTTTTATTCTTATTGAATAGCTCATGTTTTCAGAATTTGTCATTAGTGTAGCAAGAGGTAATCTAAGAATAACTTCTGCCTAAAGGTATAGCAGTGACGCTCCTCACGCAGGGCAGCTGTGATACCCAGGGCAGCCCCAGCTCCTGTCATGCTGATTGTGTTTGTGTGGTTAGCTGCTGCTGAGGTAGCAGATTCTTTTGTGCCTCCCCCTCCCCCCAAATAAATGTGGCACCTGGGGCTACTGTCAGACACCTCAGTTATGCTATTGCTACTGGCTTCTTCTTGGTAGTTCTACATGCAGCTAAACACAGGCTTTACAAAAACAAAGATTGCCAAGTAACACAAAATCCAACTGCTGGTTTAATACATGGTGTTTCACACTGAGAACACATTCCAGCAATCTACCAAAATCAGTACTTACTGCGGATACGTTCTGAGGTGTAATTCAGAGTCTCTAGCTAGCATGGGCAACAGCACTAGGGAAGTGCCAGGAATAGGCTCTTTGACATCTGTTAGTAACAAGAGTCAGAATTTCCCAGGGAGCATAGGTATACGCTCTAAATTACAACATCCTGAAGCCCAGGTCACCACACCCTAGTTGGGTACTTAGATTAAGCTTGCACAGGCATGCTAGAATGTGCAACAATCACAACTTCATTTTGCAGCATAGACATACTGTTCATTTTAAAATATCAGGCTTTATGACCAGGTTACGAAACGCCTGGACACAGGAGGAGGGGTGGATGTCGTATACTTAGACTTCAGGAAGGCCTTCGATACGGTATCCCACTCCATACTGGTGAACAAGTTAAGAGGCTGTGACTTGGATGACTACACAGTCCGGTGGGTGGCGAATTGGCTGGAGGGTCGCACCCAGAGAGTCGTGGTGGATGGGTCGGCTTCGACCTGGAAGGGTGTGGGCAGTGGGGTCCCGCAGGGTTCGGTCCTTGGACCGATATTCTTTAATGTCTTCATCAGAGACTTGGACGAGGGAGTGAAATGTACTCTGTTCAAGTTTGCAGATGACACAAAGCTATGGGGAGAAGTGGACACGCCGGAGGGCAGGGAACAGCTTCAAGCAGACGTGGACAGGTTAGACAAGTGGGCAGAAAACAACAGAATGCAGTTCAACAAGGAGAAATGCAAAGTGCTGCACCTAGGGAGGAAAAATGTCCAGCACACCTACAGCCTAGGGAATGACCTGCTGGGTGGCACGGAAGTGGAAAGGGATCTTGGAGTCCTAGTGGACTCTAAGATGAACATGAGTCGGCAGTGTGATGAAGCCATCAGAAAAGCCAATGGCACTTTATCGTGCATCACCAGATGCATGACGAATAGATCCAAGGAGGTGATACTTCCCCTCTATCGGGTGCTGGTCAGACCGCAGTTGGAGTACTGCGTGCAATTCTGGGCACCACAATTCAAGAGGGATGCGGATAAACTGGAGAGGGTCCAGAGAAGGGCCACTCGAATGGTTAAGGGCCTGCAGACCAAGCCCTACAACGAGACACTAGAGAACCTGGACCTTTTCAGTCTCCTCAAGAGAAGGTTGAGAGGCGACCTTGTGGCTGCCTATAAGTTCATCACGGGGGCACAGAAGGGAATTGGTGAGTATTTATTCACCAAGGTGCCCCCGGGGGTAACAAGAAATAATGGCCACAAGCTAGCAGAGAGCAGATTTAGATTGGACATTAGGAGGAACTTCTTCACAGTTCGAGTGGTCAAGGTCTGGAATGGGCTCCCAAGGGAGGTGGTGCTCTCCCCTACCCTGGGGGTCTTCAAGAGGAGGTTAGATAAGCATCTAGCTGGGGTCATCTAGACCCAGCACTCTTTCCTGCCTATGCAGGGGGTCGGACTCGATGATCTACTGAGGTCCCTTCCGACCCTAACATCTATGAATCTATGAATCTATGAATCAGCTATACTTTCAAAGTATTCAGCTTCTAGCGATTCCATTGCGAAACTAGCGGCCAGGTGTTCAACTGAACTCACTGGCCAGGTCTACACTTTCAGAAGATCTCAGCTCCTATTTTAGCATCAAGGTGGACAGATTTTTCGAAGTACTTAATGGGTGCCTGTACATGAGCACAGAGGCTGGTCCAACACACTGTAATTACAGCATTCTAGAAGCCTCCTGCGTCTCATGGATCTGTGTCCCCACACTTCAAAATAGTGGTGGGGAGTGCTTGAACTAAAGCTAGTCCAATGAGCTTTAGTTCAGGTGCCTCCACTACCATTTTGAAGCACAGGGATGCTGATACATGAGACGCTGTGGCACTTTTAAATAGAGTAGCTCGCAATCTCCTTTCCCTATAAGTCTTGATTTCCAGACCCCTGCATAATTATTTTCATCACTCTGTTGGACCCTTTTCAATCTGTCCACATCCTTCTTGAGTTGTGGGGCCCAAAACTGGACAAAATATTTCAGGTGAGGCCAGATCAGTGTTGAAGAGAGTGGAATAATCACTTCCCTGTTAATACAACCCAGTATGCTGTTGGCCTTTTTTTGCAGTAAGAGCACACTGTTGTCTCATATTCAGCTTGTGGTCTACTGTAACCCTATGTCCTTCTTTGCAGTACTGCAGCCTAACCAGTCATTCCACAGTTTGTATTTGCATATGTTATTCTTTCATCCCAATTGCAGGACATTTGCACTTTCCCTTGTTGAATTTCATCTGGTTGATTGCAGACCATTTTTCTAGTCTATCCAGGTCATTCTGGATCCTAGCCCTGCCCTCCAGTGTCTGTAACTCACCCAAGTTAGTGTCATCTGAAAATGTGTTAGGTGTGAAGTCAATCCATTCATCTACATCATTAATGAAGATATTAAAAAATCCTGGCCCTAGGGCAGACCCCGCTGGGGAACCCCACTTGATACCCATTCACTCAAGACATGAAACTATTGATGACTACCCACTGAGCATTGTGATCTAATCAGTTATATATCCACATTACAGTACTTTCACTAGTCTATTTCCATAGCTTGTTATTGACAATGTCATAATTTCATAGTTTCATAGATGTTAGGGGCTGGAAGGGACCATCAGGTCCAGCTGCCCTGCACTTGAGCAGGAAAGACTGCTGGGATCAGATGACCCCAGCAAGGTGGGTGTCAAGAAGCTTTTGGAAGATGGCCAGGCAAAGAAGTTTTTCCTTATACCCATTCTGAAGCAATCTTCAGTCAATTTGTGCCTGTTGTTTCTTGTCCTTCCCTGGTGGGCCTTGGTGAATAGATGCTCCCCCAGCCCTGATGTACACCCCTGATATAGGATTATAGGCTGCTATCAAGTCCCCTCTGAGTCTCCTCTTCTCCAGTCTGAATAGTGCTGAGTCATTCAGCCTCTCCTTATATGATCTGGTCTCTTGGCCTCTAATCATGCACGTGGTCCTCCTTTGGACTCTGTGGAGATTCTCCACTTCCTTCCTGAAGTGTGGTGCCCAGAACTGGATACAGTACTACCACTGCAGTCTCATCAAGGCTGAGTACAGTGGGAGGAAGACATCCTTAGTATTGCTCGAGATGCCTTGGTAGATGCATGCCAGTGTTTTATGAGCTCTGCCAGTTATGGCATTGCATTGGTGGTTCATGTTTATTTTGTGGTTTATCACAACACCCAGGTCTCATTCAGTTGTGGTGTTCACAAGCGTAGCACTGATAAGCCTGTAAGTGTGGTGCTGATTATTTCTCCCCAGATGGAGCACTTTCCATTTCACCATATTAAACATCATCAGGTTGAAGTCTGCCCACCTTCCAAGCCTGTCTAGATTGGCCTGTATTGCCAGCCTGTCCTTAAGCATGGCCATGCTCCCCCATAGTTTGGTGCTGTCAGCAAACTTTCCCAGTTTGCTTTTAATACCCACATCCAAATCTTTGATGACCATATTGAAGAACACTAGTCTGAGTACTTTCTTTGATAATTTTCTCCAGGATTTTATGAGATTGAGGTCAAACTATTTGGCCTGTAATTCCTGGTCCTCTTTTCTCCCTTTCTTAAAGATAGGCACCACATTGGCCTTCTTCCTGTCATCTGGAACCTCTCCCAAGTGCCACGAGTCTTCAAATGACTTTGCCATAGGTCCTGAGATGATGTTGGCCAGTTCTTTTAGTTCATCTGCTGACTTGTAGATATTTAGCCTCTGTAGGTGCTCCCCCACAAGATCTTTGCCAACTATGGGAGGGTGGTCATCCCCACCTTGATCATCTTGTTTCCTGTCAAGCAGGCTAACATCCTTCGACTGGTGGAATACTGATGTGAAATATTCATTTAGCAGTTCGGTTTTGTCCTGAGAATTGGTTATTAGCTATCCCATTTTATTCATCAGGCACCCTATGCTTCCCTTGTTTTTTTCTCCAACTTCCTACATATCTACAGAAGGAATTTTTATTGTCCTTGATTCTGGTTGCCAATTTGTATTCAGTTTGTGCCTTTGCTGTCCTAATCCACTCCCTACAGGTGTGGGCTATTGCTGAGTACTCCACTTTGGTAGTTATTTCTGACTTTCATCCCTTGTAGACTTCTCATTTTAATTTTAGAAGGTCTATGACTTCCCTGTTGAGCCAAGGGGGTCTCCCAGACCTTTTGCTGCCTTTCTTGAGAATGGAAATGGACTTCCCTTGTGCTCCTAGGATCTATTCTTTGAGGAATGACCCCTCTCTTTGTACTCCTTTTCTCATCAAAACATGGTCCCACAAGGTGTTGCCAACCAATCTCCTAAGCTTGTGGAAGTCAGCTTTCCTAAAATCACAGATGTCTACTCTACTGGCCAATTTCCCTGACTTACGGTGGATGGAGAATGTGATCATCTGTAGCACAGTTTCCATACAATCCTCAGGTTGCTCTGTTCCCTTTGGCCAGAACCAAGTCTAGGAGTGCCTTGCCCCTGGTCAGCCCATAGACTTTTTGAGTTAGATAGAGCTCCTCAATGCAAGTGAGGAAGCTTGCTAAGCGATAAGATCTTGCTGAGCGCTCATCCCATGAGATGCCTAGGTAGTTGAAGTCACCCATGACTACCATGCTCCGAGAGCATGCAGCCTCTGCCAGTTCTCCAGGGAATTCCTGGTCGAGCTTTTCCTCTTGGTTTGGATGTCTGTAGTAAACTCCTACAAACAAATCCCCTTCCCCATGCTCTCCTTGTATCTTGACCTAGAGGGTCTCAAGTCACCCTTCTTTGGTTCCTTCACTTCTAGGGAAGTATAATGTTCCTTCACATAGAGAGCAACTCCTCTGCCCTTCTTCCCAACACAATCCCTCCTATACAGTGTGTACCCTCCTATATCTGTGGTCCAATCATAGGTGGAGTCCCACCAGGTCTCCATAATCCTTATAAGATCATATTGCTTGTTGGTTAGCAGGAGAGCCAGTTCCTCCTGCTTGTTTCTCATATTTCTGGTGTTTGTATACAGGCAACTAAGCCTGTCATTGGAGGCTTTAGGTTTCCAGGTGACCTGTGGAATAACCTGTCCATTGGCTGGTGTCGGCAGAGGCAGAGGGAGAAAAAAATATTTGGGTAGGCTGAGCATGCATGTGACCGTCCCATTTGTGTGTGGGACAGAGGTGGTTGCCACTTCGCTTTGCGCCCCACTGCAGCTGTAGCTGCCTCCAGTGCTGTGCAACACCATGTGCATCCCGCTGCTGGTTGGGTAGGGGCATGGCACAGTCCAGTGGTGGCAGATATGTGGTGTCATGCTGCTCCCAGGGCAGCTGCAGTGGGGTGCAAAGCGCAGTGTGCAGCAGCAGCTGCTTCTGCCCCACACACAGATGGGAGGGCATGTGACCCCCCTGGGCCTCCGCTGGGGTGTGCACAGTGTCAGGAGCCCCTCCCCCCCCTCCATACCACTTGATGAGCTGCTGAGGCCCAGATTGTCCCACCACCTGGGCCCACCCGGGGCCCAACTTACCCCAGCCCCTGCTTCTACTTCACTCTCTCCCTCACTGCTAAGGCCTCAATCTGCCCCCACAAGCTCCTTCTTTTTCAGAGTAGGCTGGTACTTGCCTGCTGTGCCGCTAGTGATACACACCCAAGCTGCAATACTGGCTGTGTGCATGCCCCTCCCCATCCCTGCTGCAACCACTTGGAGCCCATGGCTGGGCTGCCTTGCAGCCCGACCCTACCTGCTGCCCCGTATTTGGGGGAGCTGAGCTACCTTAGCCCAGGCCTTCTGCTCTCTATGGATGTCAGAGAATGCTTCTTATTGTACCAGGGTATGCTGGTTTCAAGGTTGCCATTTCTCAGGTTTGTACTAGTAGTTGATGGTCCATCCCACAGCGATCTCAGTTTAAGCCCTATCCAGGAAGTCCACCATTCTAGGAGAGAAAACCTTCTTCCCCTTTGTCATGAGGTGGATGCCATCTCTTTCCAATAGGTTGCATTCCCTGAAGTGCTTGCCATGGTCCCACACATGTCATGGGAGACAGTGTCAAAAGACTTGCTAAAGACAAGGTATCACACACATGCACACACACGCGTGCGTGGGCATGCATACACACACACACACACATAATGAACTATAATTTTATTCATTACATATCATAAAAATTAGCATCATATAAGATAATAGATATAAAATAATAATGTAAAAGGAACATGTAAAATAAATTTCAAAAGAAAATATAATGTTAAAATGAAATTGTGAAATGTTTCATGTCTTTTTTATCATAGTATTAAGCTTTCAATTTTCTTTCTTCAAAATCTGTATGCTCCTATGGAATGTTATAATATTGACAAATTACCATGGAAAAACCATCCATAAAGATTTTTTTCAGTCAATCCTAGTCTTTAGTAAACCTTTTTAAAAACATCTTGGTACATTGCAAGGGCTGTACTGTTTTCTAGCAATAGGGCAAAAAAGGTGATGTGATTGATTGATTACTGTGGACCATATTTAGTGCATCTCTGTAGATGCAATGCACCAGAGTGAGGGTTTCAAAATTTAGCCTAATGTCTGCTGTGAAGAGTCTTTATATTTATGTCATGTTTTATTATTATCTTTATTTTATTTTCATAATTATCTTTGAAGTCTTTTTTCATGTTACTATGAAAATTAGTTTTAAAGGCACCCAGGGGATGTGATGTGTTTCTGTTTGAATATAGTTTGTTAATCTAACTAGGAAAGCGAGTAAGTGAATAAAGAATAAATTAAGGATATGATTTTGTTATAGAATAATGCTTACATCTATAAACACACAAAAAAGCATACACAAATTATTAATTTATGTTATTCTCAAGAGAATTTTTTCCAGCTATCTTAGTACCAACACAATTCTATTAATCCTAGATGCTTTCAATTTTCATTCTTACTGAAAACAGCTGTCTACTAAAATTATTAGTAAGAAATCATGTTGGACAAAAAACAATAATATACAAAATGCTGACCTGTAGGTACATTATTGAAAATTGACAGAATAATTTTTACAAACTTAAATATCCTTTCTTTATCAAAAGATGCAGTTGGGCAAAGCTAAGCTTCATTTATCAAATAGTTTGTTTTGAATACAGGCATTTATTTCTCTGGCTGTAAACATAAAATCTTTAGAGTAACAAAACCTGGCCATGCTTTGCTACAGCACTTTAGTTTTGTGTCATGCTAATTAACCAAAACAAAGAAAGATTTAAAAATTGCTGAATAGCTAATAACAGCCATTTGTATTGTCATCAGAAAAGATCCACTTATACAAATTCATTTGACCTTGTAACACTGTCTTGGTGCTTGTAAAGCTGTTAAAATATATCTTCAGTAGGAGCCAGACAACACAGTCTGGATGTATTTGATAACCCAGGGCCAATCTGAGTCTATTCTAAGACACACTGGGCTTGTCTACATGAGAGATTTATTGCACAGCTGAAAACATCTCAGTGTCTACATGTGCATCTCTATTAGGATGCACAAAACTAATAAACCCTGTATGCAACTAATAAACTCTGCTGGCTAGCCCCATGCTGAAGCACCCTTGTGCCTCAGCTAGCCCCTCTGCATCAACGGGGAACCCTGTTGGAGCAGCCCTGGGTTGCCAGGCGGATGCCTGCCTGACCTCCCTGCCTCCCCCATCCTCCCTGGGTGAAAGCAATAAGCTCTGGAGTTTATTTGTGTGTATGAATTGCATGTGTAGATACACCCACTGAGTGCCTTCAAATGTTTTTTTAGGAAGTGCTCAGAAAGTCTCAAGAGGCAGCCAGTATTTCATGGGCTCATACCACCAGTTTGGCTCATGGTAACGAACAGTGTTGATGCATTATGTCACCCTATTTACTGGAGGCCATCAAGTATTTCATTCCTTTTTTCTGCAATCTGAATGCAATTTTCATCCTATATCATATTTTCTGTAAAACTCCTCTCTTTTTCATTGTTGTTAAGGACATTCTTATGATCATTCTTTTACTTAAGAGTTTATCCCTTCTGTCACCGAAATCACAGTGCTAAATTCAAAACATAGAAGGAACCACAGAATTAGAGACCACCTGAAGTACAAAAGTGCGAGAGATGCTGAGGAACTGATAGGCACAAGGAAAATGGTGCTGTTATGGGTATTACCAGCTTGAATGCAATCAAGAGTTACCAAAAAAAGAGCCTACAATGTAGGACACAGTACAAAGTCAAATGTATTAGCATACAGAGTGCAAGGAATGCCCATTCATAATAACAGGCAGCAAGTACATTCAGCATTGTCCAATCAGCCAGTGTAGTGAACCATAAAGATGTTTTTCAAAGACAAATGGGCAATTGACACTAGGAGTTTTAGATTTACTATCAGCACCTGCCTTCACATTGTTTTTTTTTTGGTTTGTATCATTGGGGTATGTACACACAGACAGAAATCAGCAATCGACAAAATGTTGTGTGCACTGTCCAGAGATCTGGTTGCAACTAGCCCTCCCTACATAAACATAGCCACCCCGTAATACACTGCCTGAAATGTTTACCTACTTCAGTGGTATAACCTACACACACTTCATTAGATTTACTACCTCCCTCTCTATGGACATTCTCTTTTTACCTGAACTAGGTCCATACTTTATAATTTATTGTATCATAAGTATTTTTACAGAAATCATTTGCCACATAGAACCAAGTTCCACCTTTCAGGCATTCAAATGGATGGAAGGAAAAGATAGATCAGATCTACCCTGCCTTTTGCCTGACTTTAGATTAACACAGCTAACTGCATCTCTCAGCTGCTTTGTCATAATATTCCTTTAGAGAAGCTGAGTCTGGGGTTCAGCTGTGGTGCATATTCTGAAAGGGGATCTTCCAGTATAGGCTAGCACAATTGGTTTGTAGAAGACAGTTTCCAGCTTGGCTAGATCCTTGCTCTGTGATTCTCCTAAAACCTGTTCCTATCTGGTCTGTCAGGTCTAGTTTCCACTTTGCATTCACCAGTGAGAAAAAGTGAAGAGAAGTACACACCTTGCAGTTTACAATCAAGTTAAGGGAAGTATTTTGCTGACCAGATATTTCCCTGACTTCTCCTTGCCCTCTGGAATTTACCTTCCTCAGATGAGCCATATGACAGAACACAAACAAAGGGAAGTGGTGAGAGGAATTTTACCATGTAGCCACTCACATGCCCTTCAGCCACCAACATCCTACTGTGATTTGTCTCTTCTACATTGCATGCCACAAAGGGGAGCATTGGTCCCAAATGGGGACCAATAAATCAAAATGAGTGAGAAGGAGCAACGAGAGAATTATTTGGTTTATTCATAGAAATAATTTATATAATGAAAAATAGGGGAAGGTAAATGCATAAATATACTTCATAATTAATACCAGTATATGAACTAGGTATGGAACATTTTCTAATGATTATAATTCATAGGAAAGTTATTTGATACATTCATGAGATCACTTATGGACTTCAAGCTACTTGTAGGATATCTGATTCTTCATTCCTTATCTGATGACCAAGGATCTTGGTTTTCCTTGATCTAAAAAAATCACAAATTCTCTGACAAAAACCGGCAAATCCATGATTAAAATTAAAGGCCCCCCACAGCCCTACTAGTGCCCCTTGCCCCCAAGCCCTACCAGAGGGGCCACCAGCTACCAGGGCTCTGGGGACAGAGACCCGGGACCACAGCCCCCTGCCCCTAGCAGGAAGCAGTGGCTGCCACAGCAGAGCAGAGCCCAGCTCCCCCCCCACTACCTGCTGTGGGCTTAGGTTGGGGGGGCAGGTCCCCCCCACTCTGTGCAGTCTTGGGAGCCAGGGGGGACCTGTGCCCCCCAGATCTGTGAACAGGGTGGGGGCAGGGGTGAATGTGGGCTGCCCGCTGCGGGCTTGGGCTCTCTCCCTACTGCCCTCCCCCGGGGCCTCTGCAGCCCAGCAGGTGCAATCCACCGCTGCAGGACAGAATGAGCCCACACAGGAAAGCTGCTTGCTGCTGCAAGCTCCACACTGCCCTGGCCATGCATTCCCTGCATGCATGGCAACAGTGAGGTGACAACCCTGTGCCACTGACCCCACTGGTGCTGTGTGCACAGGGAATGCATCACCAGGGTAGTTCTTTCCTGCATGCCCCCCTCCCCCCCCCCCCAACCAACTCCCTCCTTACAGGGGCTTCAATCCCCACTGCCACTTACCTGTGGGAACTGCTCTCCAGGCTGCCTGGCAGCCATGTGCATATACATGCACACGGTGCCCACTGCCTGACCGCCCTCCTCCCGCTCCCTCCCAGCCCCTGCAGGCTGGAACTCTCCCAGTCTGTAGAGGGCTTGTTGCAAATCTGCAAAATCCACGGGTTTCTCTGCTCAAATGAGAAATCCATGTTTTCCTCTGGTAAAGAGGTAAATCCATGTTTTACTGTGTTTTTCCTCAGGAAACAGAAAACCTGGATCCCTGCTGTTGACTGCTCATGAAAATTTCACATTTCATTTTAACCAGGAATTTTACCTAAAGACCAAGTGAACGCTATCAGATGGGGCATATTTAGAGAAAAGACTGCTGAAGAAATGGTTTAAACAGATTAAGCTCCAGAAATTATATATACACTACGCTCTTGACAATATGTGATGAAGTTCTGAATGATCTAAATGGAAATAATTCAAAACAGTGTAATATAATTCTTTGTGGGAATTTATACAAGAATAGATTAGTATGAGGAACAAGCAGTAAATTAAACTAATATAAACAAAGTGGGAGCATTGACAGGAAATGAATGGCTTGTTTGCCTTCTGAAACAACACTAATTGTGAAAGCAGGGGAACAATTGCATTATCTATTGTTGCTTAACGTTCACGTAACTCATTACTATACTAAGTATTGATTGATTCTTAAAGAACCCAACATTCAACCTTCTTAGGCTACATTTTTCTCAGCTCTCACTGGAGTCAGGAGAAATACTGTGCAAATCGGTTCTTTAAATGGGTTTGTCTCACATAAATATTTCAGTGCTGCATAGCAGAGTGTCTCCTCAGAAAATGTATGCCACACGCATTACATGTAAATGTTATCTAAGAGCAACATAGACTGGAACACACTACCTTTCTCATCGTTACTCTACCTGGCTAGATTTGTATGAGATGGGATATGGAAACTGTACATTGATGATCCAAAAAAAGCCCATTTTCCCCTGCTGTATGTGAACTCATTTTGACATTAAAACTAATTTCTCTGTTGATATCATTTTCGTGATAAACATAATAATAGGGTAAATTTCTCACAGACAGCAACTGATATTTTATCCTTGTGGGCTCAATTCCAGTAAGTGCTGAGTATTCTGGCCCTGACACAGCATAACATTTAAACATACCTTTAACTCTCACATACCAGTAGGCTCGCTGCTGTTAGTATTTGACGCTAGTGTATTAATAAGGCCCTATAGCCCTTAGGTTATAATAATCCCCAAGGAGGTGATACAAGAGCAGAAAGACAGTAGAGTTAAATATTATTGTCTGTGGTACTGAGGATTTGGAGGAATTTAAGGGGGCTTAAGTCTATTCCCTTTCCCATCTGAGTTTTTGTCTATACCAGGGGGGACAACCTTTTTGGAAAGCTCTGCTCCTTCCCCAAGTGCCACTTTAATCTCTTTCCTTTGCCTGATCTATCACTGTTTTGTGCTCTCCCTGCAGGATCTGCTACATACCACACAGAGCATGTTTGTGTGCCACTTGTGACCTGTGGGTTGGTCACCACTGATATATGACATGGTGGCAGAAAGCCCTAAACTGTAGGGGGCATTTTAACCTCTGTAGATCCATCTTACCCAGTTGACAGTTTTGTTCCTGCATCAAGACTATGCACCTTGCAAAACAGAGGACAATATTTGGGAAAAGAAATTCCTTTTACACAGGCTTTTAAACACTAATAAAGCATATGAACATGCAACATCAAGGCCACATTCTCTTGAAAAGTCCTTAAAATGTCTCCCAGCTTTTCTTCTACTTACTGATGACACTTCTGTGATTGATAATCACACCAAATTTACATAATAATTGTCTGGAAAGTGAATATATAGGTTTTTTTAAATTCTGAGACCTAAATGAAGCCAAATATACCTCAAAAGTACCTCAAAATAAAGAGAAAAATGCTAGACTTCCTGTAGCAATAAAATGAGAAATAGTTTAAAGCCATTTATTTGAAATGAAAAAAATAAATGAGGTATTATTTAATGGGAGGCTTCATGTTCTATTATAAATATGCTTTATTCATATTTGTGAAACAGTTAACTAGGTTCTCAGTTGTGTATTAATTTTTCCTTACTCATCGCTGGTATAACTGCCCTTGACTGTATCTAGAAAAATACCCCTATTATACCTTTCCCCATGGTTATCTTTGATTTGATTGCATATTTTCAATTTAAGGCAGGTTTGGAATCAAGTGACATGAAAACACCTGCCCTGTAGCCTGCCTTTGGCTCTCACTTGAGTGCTCCCTCCTTGCTTCCTTGCCACTCTTTGGTGCTATTTAATAAATGGTTAATAAAAGACTCAGGAATATTTCCCATAGGGTGAGTTCTTTCTTGTGATGTCTAGGCTTCAGGTGCCTTAATGTCTGTATCCATGGCCTCTGACCTCCTCTGTAGCCACAGCCATGCCTTGCAGATGTAACCGTTGAGTAGGGTTACCATATTTCCAGTTTCAAAAAAGAGAACACCTGTTGGGGGGAGAAGGGAGTAGGGTGGAAGGGGCTATATGAGTGTTGGGGGGGGCAGTGATATGCCTGTGCCATACCCCTGCTCCTCACTCCCAAGTCACAGCCATCCCCACAGCCCTGCTGCTCCTGATGCCTCACCCACATTACTTTGCCCCCCAGACCATGTTGGTGCCCTTCACTCCCAACCCACAGCCCCACTTTCCCTGCTGATACCCCTCAGTCCTGACCTGCAGCCCCCTGCCCTGCCCTCCCCTGCCCTTCCCTCCCCTGCTGGTGCCCTTCTCTCCTGACCTGCAGCCTACTGCCCCCAGCCCTGCTGCTGCCCCTCACTCTTGACCCACAGCCCCCTGCCAGTGCCCCTCACTCTCAACCTGCAGCCCCCTGCCCCCCTGCAGCTCTGCTACCCACGCAGCTCCTTGCTGGCCCCAAAGAACCCTCCTATCCTCTTCCCTCACCTTCCTGCCCTGCTCCAGCTCTAGCACTGGCAGGAATGCACACACACACACACACACACACACACACACACACACACTTACCTGCCTGCAGCTTCTGGGTCCTATGCTCAGAGCACATGATGCCCTGACCTCCAATCACCTTCTCCCACTGCCCATAGCCCCAAGCAGATCTTCTCTGGAGCAAGCCAGGAAGTGCTGAGAAAGCAGAGGCAGAGCAAAATCCTGCACATTTGCTGATATTTAAAAAAAATACCCAAATGGAGATGGGATGACCCAAAAAGAGGACATGTCCTGGAAAACCTGGATATATGGTAACCCTACTGTTGAGTCACTCTAACGGGCAACTTGCCCCAAGACAACATTGGGCCTCCTCAGGCCCTCTTCACCTTCCTTCTTGGAGTCCACCCCTTTCAACCTGGATTCTTATGCCCAGGCCCACTGTGCCAGACCTGGCTTCTGGGCTCCAGCCCTGGTTCTCATCCTCGCTGGCTGGGTGGATGTGTTTCCAGCTTTACCCCTCATCCTAGGCAATCACAGCAGTGGCAGGAGAAAATATTATTTGGAAGGGCTGGAGGTGCAGGGGATGGTGCAGAGGGTGGTGCAGGGCAGAATGCAGGGTGCAGTGCAGGGAGGTATAGGACCACTCCTCCCTCTCAGGGCTGTTGTGGGGCTGGTGCATGGCAGGGATGCTGGGTGCGGCATTGCGGTGGCAGGGCATGGCAGTGGCATTGAACCAGTGGAGCTGCATTTGGTGGGGCTAAGCCCCATTAGCCTTGGCCTTCTACCTTTTATGGGCAATCCCTGCTTTTTATCCATTCACAGGGGACCACCTTCTTGCTGGTGAGTGATGTGACCCTGGTTCCTGCCTTTAAAGTTAACGAGTTACTGGTTGCTACTTAGTACTTCCTGTGTTTGCAGCCTGCAGTCCTTATTGCTGCCACATCTTATGTGGGGTGGAGATGGAGAGGGACTTGGAAAAAGATACAAGGAGCTTCTCTGCTGATTTTCCCCTTCTTTGTAACAAGGAGCTAACAAATTCTTGCTACACAATCAAAGGGTCAAATTCAACACTGGTCAAAACTTGATTTTTAACATCAAAATTTTAAATGTATGCCCTCTCTGCCTTCCGCATCAAAATCTGAGTGTGATTTTTCCTAAATAGCACTGTTGTTACTGAAGTCAAATATACAGCTTTTACCAACTTCAGTGAGAGTTAGGCCAAAGCAGAGCCCTTGTGAAACTCCCAGGATGAAAGTTTAAATTTAAATAAGTAAATCTGATTTGTGGGTTAATGTAAAATATTGCCACACCAAGTAAAATTGACTCAGTGGACTCTACATAGGTCAATCTTTCCAGACATTTTATTGTTGTTTTCTAAACTACTCCCAATTTGTCAATAACTTTCTTGAAATGAGGTGCCCATGAGCAAGCAGTACTCCAGGTTTTCTTGTAGAAATGCAGTAGGAACAGTCTTTAACTCCCTGCTGTGTGGTGTAATGCTTCTGCATATGGGATCTGGTATTGTGTGGTCCTTTTTTACTCCCACCAGATATTGCAAAATCCTGTCTAATTTGTTGCATGCAGTCAGTCAACTTGTTGGGCTTTTTCAGCATCACTGTTTCCTAATTTCTCCCACCCATTGAGAATATGCAGCATAGTTTTTGGACTATTTCCCAGCAGATTGTATTATTATTCACTCTAAAGTCAATCAGATTTTAGTACATTTTGTCTATGTTTCTCAAACCTCTTGATTTCTTTCTGTTATTTTAATTGAAGTTCTTTAACCTGGTATTTATTTCAACTTCCATATAATTGTGAAGGTGGCAAATGACACCAATGATGGGAATTTTCAAAGGTAGGAAATATAGGTGCCCAACTCAACTCCCACTGACTTCAGTGGGAGCTGAGCACCTATCTCTCTTCCTGCCTTTGAAAATCTCCTGTCTCTGCAGTACCTTACTTGGCTAGTCCCCCCAATTCAATACATCATCATATATCATTAGCTATTGTTAACTGTGTTTCAGTTTCCAGTCACCATCACAAAATCCAAATTTGATTAGTATTACAAATACAGAATGGAACTAAGTGTTTTGCCAAAATCCAAACAAGTCAAAGCTACCTTGCCCTGTTCCTTTTACCCAATAATTCTGTAATTCTACCAAGTCAACTTTATCTGACAAACTCTGTACTGCATATATCACCCTGCTTATTGTTCGTAGTTCTGTTAGCTGAGGGAAACAAATTTTGATCTTGTCCTATGGTGGAACAAATATTGTTGATGGGGACATTATGTTGACCTGATTAAACCTGAGATCAGGCATGCAAGTATGAGAAGGCCAGTGGTCCTAATGTAAGGTGGTGTTGAAATGAGTTTTTTGGGTTTTATGTAAATGAGTTGCCAATTTTGCACACACACACTCACATAGATAGATAGATAGATAGATAGATAGATAGATAGATAGATAGATAGATAGATAGATAGATAGATAGATAGATAGATAGATAGAGCACTGTGTTTGCTCATGGGCACCTCATTGTGTGTGTGTGTGGAAGTGACCTAAACGAGGGATCTTTTTTCCTTCTCCAGTTCTAATCCTGTTTTTCTCTTTAGCCTTCTCTGCAGGCTGTGACTCCCAGCATGTTACATATCCCTTAGCTCTGCAAGTGAGAGCCTATCTAACTTATGGTTATGTCAGCAGTACTATCTCCCCAGTACCTTGTCATCACAGTGGTTTCATTAGCCATCCTTCTAAGATAGTTGCAGGAATGACTGCTGCTGGAGGTGTCCCTTCCTTCACTAGAGTTCCTTCCTTCCATTTACTCAGAGTAGTTACCAAGCCCAGTCATCCAAGAATTTTCAGAGGGAATTATTAATGATTTGGTAAGCATGAGCTGATTTACTAAATGATAGGGCTGTGCGAAGCTTCGGGTGCTGATTCAATTTAGAGGAGATTCATCCCCCCCACTGGACAGGAACTGGTGAGTCTGGGGGCTTTTGGCTGGGACAGTGGGGGGAAGTCGGGGGGCTCATGCAGAGCCCCCCATGCAGAATGGGGCAGTCGGGGGCAACAGGGATCACTCCCACACCCGGCAGCACCCAGCGAGTCGGGTTTTTTTTTTCAAAGTGCCAGGAGCTGGGGCAGGCGAGGCAGCCATTGCCGGGGCTGGGAGAGCTGGTGGGGGATGGGGCTATGTGATTTAGAGATTCAGACAAATCGATTCAGGACAGCGATTCAAATCACCGAATTGAATCACTGTCCTCCAAATCGGTCAAATCCAAATCCGAAGTGAATACTAGCCACTTTGTACAGGCCTACTAAATGACCCTGCCTGCCCATCATTGTTATTTGTATGTTTGGCATGCAAAGCTATGCTTAAAGGGATATTTCCTGCCCCAAGACAGTTGAAACTGACAAAAAGGGGTTTTGTGCAGTTGAAAAGAGTGCAGCATAAATGTAGTGTTTCGTGGCTCTCTAGCATGTTTATTTCTGTTCCCTAGAATGGTTAGCTTTAAACATTATTAAAAAATAAGATTAAAAAATCTTTGTATAATCTTTGTCAATGGGCCTACTCACGTGTGTAAAGCCAGACCTATCTGTATGTTACACTCATTCCTTTTACATTGTATATTCTTGCTTGGTGGAACTCTTCTTCAAAACTT
The DNA here is from genome assembly GCF_030867095.1 of Alligator mississippiensis. Taxonomy (NCBI): domain Eukaryota; kingdom Metazoa; phylum Chordata; order Crocodylia; family Alligatoridae; genus Alligator; species Alligator mississippiensis. The sequence continues at coordinate 54,069,776 of NC_081825.1, read as the reverse complement.
TTAAACCTCATTTAATCATGTTATTCTTTTCTTTTTCCTGTCTTGTCTTGGCAACTGTTTATGTCTCTGTAACTTGGGATGTTTATAACGAAAGTGAGGAGGAAAAAAGAAGGATTGTCAGCTTAGGACCCTGCCCTGTCATTTCATGTGGATCTTCATATCTGGGAAGTGCCTTGTGGACTTGAATAGAACTCTGCCCTCCTGGTGCACTGGACCTTAAAAATGAATCAGTGAACCTCTTGGATCTTCCAGCTGTGCAGGCTGGGAGCGGTCCAAGGCTTTCGGGGGCGCGCGGCGGGCTGTGGCCAGCAGCCCTGGCACATGGGTCGGGGAATTCAGCATGGCGGACTAGAATTAGGCACGGATGCGTAGAGGTTGATTAAAGATTATTTTACTTACACCGTAGATGGTCGCGGTGCAGGCAGGAAAACTTGCTTGCGTTGCAGTTACAGATAGGAAAGAAGAAGAGCGGACAAGAGTTCTAACCGTGAACTCTGGTCTAAGGCCGGCTGAGAGATCTAGAACCGCGAGCCCGTCGAATCAACCGGACGAAATAACCCGAAGAGCTCTGGATACCACGATGAGAGTCTGAAAGGTGACTCTTCATGAAAGTGCGCAGGGAAGGGTACGTCGAGGGATCAGGCGGTGACGGGGAGAGGCTAGAGGTTGATCAGGCCCCTGTATCCTCCTCTAAAGCACTCTGGGTTCGTTAAGCTCCACAGCGCGCTTAGAGTTCTCCACAAGATGGATGTGGAGTCCTCCTAAATGAGGTCCTCCCTGGAGATCTCCAACTTGGGTGGAAACCGCTCAAGCCTCTTATACGGCTAGCAAGCCAATCGCTAGCCGCCACGTGGGAATAATTTAGAAACAGCCAATAGTGGGACACAAATTTACATACAGGTGGTGGGAACTCCTTTGCACCGGGGTTTTCTCTATGCAACTGAGAATTGCACCGTGCAAAGAAAGCTCCTTGTGGCGGGAAATAATTCTGCAGTGCTGAAGCACACACACAATCACACCCTTTGGGTCATGACACCAGCCTGAATGCTGTATACACATTCTGATGTTACTGACTGCCAGGATACATGTTGTTTTGCATGCCTGAATGCTGATTTCTAAACTAGTATCATGTTTCTCAGAGAGATTAAGGAAATGTAAGATAAATGATTGGTATTTTTGTCAGCTCCACTTTAGAGTATAGGGCCAGATTTTTAAACTCAGTGCCACAATGGGTTTTTGGGAGGGGTAAAAAGAGAGAAGAAGAGTATCTGGGCAGAGAAAATACATACCAATGCCAGCTCCTCCATTCCTAGGCTTAATGGCTTGTCATAGACCAGTACACTAAAATCCTCAGGGAAGATCTAAACAACATCACTGAACCCATCAGAACAGCCTTCAACATCTAGCTAGGGCAGCATCCTGACTTTATGTTCTGGAGACACTATAATGTTTCCTGGAACCGAAGCTGCTAGATGAGTAGAAGGGGCCAGTTTCTTACAAGAATGGGAGAAACTAGAGTGTTCCCTTTCTAGCTAGCCCTAGCCTTACTGGAGAAAGTAGAGACAAGGTCAGACCTAATAGTCTACCTATTAGACATGTAAGTGAACATAGACAACTAAGTGTGATTCTATTCTGCCCTGTAGGAATACCAGAACACCTCCCCCACCATCTCCCTGCCTTTTCTCACCACTGTATTCTTGCCCTCCGCATGTCACTGTCTTCCACATTGGTAAGGCATAGACAGTACACCCCTACCCCAATCTTCAGTTATAACAGTGTGTGTTAGAGCTGTACATCTAAGAGTAACACCCTTGTACTGGCCTCCAAGGTCACTGGTTGCAATGGGTTCTCCCACCACTGTCTGCCAAGTAACAGTATTTTCTCCACCCCCACCTCTGTGCACTAATCTAGCTATGGCAACAGAGCAGTCTACAAATGCAGGTTTTATTCTTCCCTATAAGTTTTTTTTTTTAAAGAAACCAGCTGCAAATCTGGGCATGATGCCAAGTTTGTTTATCTTTGAATGGAACTTGTAAAACATGGTTGATGTGAAATGAGAGGGCAAGGAGGAAACAAAGGAAAGAATAGGTGTCTAATTGTATCTTCTAGCCAATGTTCACACATGCTGTAGGTCGAGTAACTTATGAGCAGCCCCCACAATGAGATTTTCAAAACAGTCTCTAGAGACACAGATGTCTTCAGATATGTAGCTCATAATCTGGCAGGGATTGGGGGGCTATGCAAAAGACTTTATTGTTTCCTTGGCATATAGCATCAAAGTTCAAAACTCATGCCTATCATGCCAGATGCACCCCTGCTGTCCTAGAGAAACAACAATATCAGGGTCAGAAAGTGGCAGGTGTGTCCCCTGGCTTTGGAGGAGATAGAGTATCTGAATGACAGACACATCTGTAGTTGGTTGGGATAGTCAATAGGAAATACTTAGGGATAAATTGAGTACCTTGAATGACTTGAGGACATAAGAAAGAAGTGGCAGCTCATCTGTGAGCAGGTGAAGGGTAAGTCCCTATAAATAGTCCCTATACATTTTTCTCCTCCCCTTGAAGCACATAATGAACCTCTTGCCAAACTCCTGTTTCTGATGAGGTATCTGTTTTGGTCTAACAGAAAACTGTTTTCTAACACAGGTCTGTTTGGTGGCTAAATAGTAGGGCTATGCGAAACAGTACCATTTTGCTTCTACTTCTGTTTTGACATTTCGACAGACCACTGTTTCATTTTGTGTTTAGTTTAATTTCAAAAGCACTGTTCTGTTTGATTTTGGTGAAACAATTTTGCTGTTTTGAAGCTTTTCGAGTTTTGCCCACACCCCCAGAGGAGTCCGGCAGAACCCTCCCAGGGGTGTGGGTGGGAAGCTGCCACTGCCACCTGGGACCAGTGCTGGGAGCTGAGCCCAGTGGAGGGAGGCAGAGTTCAGCCCCAGTACTGTGCTCCGCTTCCCCACATGGGGCTCAGTTCCATGGGCCTGGGAGTTGCTGGGCGCTGAGCCCAGGGGAGGGAGGTGGAGCACAGGGCTGGTGCTGCACACCACCTCTCTCCACTGGGCAGCAAGCTGCTGGGTGCTGAGCCCAATGGAGGGAGGTGACACAGTGCTGGTGGTGCATACCGCCTCCCTCCACTGGGCAGCAAGCTGCTAGGGCCCTAGTGGAGCTGCTTAGTGGAGGGAGGTGGTGTGCAATGCTGGTGCTGCATGCCACCTCCCTCTGCTGGGCTCAGTGCCTAGCGGCTTGCTGCCTGGTGGAGGTAGACAGCACGAACCACTGGTGCTGCACGCCACCTCCCTCCACTGGCTCAGTGCCCAGCGGCTTGCTGCCCAGTGGAGGGAGATGGCACACAGCCCGAATGCTAAACTGTCTCCCTCCACCAGACTCAGCTCCCAGCGGCTCCAACATCATGGAACTCAGCCCAGTGGCAGAAGGCAAAGTGCAGCACTGGCTCTGCCCACCTCCCGCCACCCGGCTGGGCTCCATGGGGCTGGTGGAGCCAATTAGAGTACAGCCCAACATTGGGAGATGGGCAGAGCTGGTGCAGCACACCCATCAGCTCCGCCAGCCCCACGGAGCGCTGCCTGGAGGCGGGCAAAGGGGAGTGCCAGGGCTGTATTTCCTGCCGGACTGAGCCACATGGGGCTGCAGAGCCACTCACAGCACAGCCCTGGCTCTCCCCTACCTCCCAGCACCTGGCTGCTGCTTTGAAACTCAAAACGTTTTGACTGATCTTGTTTCATTTTGAGGCCATTTCAAAGCCCTTCGTTTCATTTCAATTTCTCTGTTTTGAGTTCAAAATGAGTTAAAACAGCATTGAAATGAAACAGCTGGCAAAATTTTGCATAGCCCTACCAAATAGTTGTCCCACATACAGCCTGCATTTCTTTTTTAACAACTGCTGCCTTTGGAACAATGGCAATGCTGCAACTTTGTTCATTGTGCATTATCAATGATGGTGACAGGGGTTAAGCTTGATCTGAGCATGATCTCGATTGATTCCTGACACTGAGACACCCGTGCCCTCATGTTGTTTACAAAAGGCAATTTAACATTCAGAGAATACCATTTCAGCAGAAGTTGGCAGATACAGTTATCCATTGGCTATATTCCTTGGTGAGCCTGTGGGTCTTGTTGAGTATAAACCCAAAATTTCATTGGCGTTGCTGTAGGGTAGATGCAACACTTAGAATGCTAACATAACTCTTAAACGTGGATTTTGGGTTACTTTTTAATTCAAAAATTGGGGATTTTTTATCAGAGAAAACCAGGATCCCTGCTTATGAGTGTAGTACGTGTGTGTGTATGTGTAAGTGTTTGCATGCATGTGCATATGTAAAAAACAAAGGCAGAGTTATTTGTCTTATATACAGTAATTATACAGTGGCATGGGAGCAGTTCAGCTAGTTGTGTATTTAAGATGTGAAACATGACCAGACTACTACATAGCAATATACAATGGGAAAATGAAAACAGGCATAAAAAATAAAGTAGCTGGATGTTAGCTCATAACAACGCCTCTGCCATGTTACAGTTCCAGATGATAACAAAATAATGACTTTCCTGTTTCCAAGTTTATATTTTCTGGTCAAGAAAAAGTCAGGCTGTGTAAATAACCAATTTTTATAGTTCTCCTCCCTGTTCAGCCCCCTCCTTTCTTGCATTCTAAACTGCACATAATAATTTCATTCAGACCAAAAAGGTTACATGCTTGAACTGACAGAGGATAAGACTGAAGCTGCTATATAATGGAATGGAAGGAATTGCCATAAAAATAGGTCTTATTACAGCCTTGACACAGTTCAGCTGAAGATACAGTGGCAAAATGTTGCTGTAAAGATTACGTTTTCTGAATATTATGAATATATCTCTGATTTGAGTTGAGTCTAATTCCTAAAATCTGCTTTTAAAAATGATTCATAGATTCATAGATTCATAGATGTTAGGGTCGGAAGGGACCTCAATAGATCATCAAGTCCGACCCCCTGCATAAGCAGGAAAGAGTGCTGGGTCTAGATGACCCCAGCTAGATACTCGTCTAACCTCCTCTTGAATACCCCCAGGGTAGGGGAGAGCACCACCTCCCTTGGGAGCCCGTTCCAGACCTTGGCCACTCGAACTGTGAAGAAGTTCTTCCTAATGTCCAATCTAAATCTGCTCTCTGCTAGCTTGTGGCCATTATTTCTTGTAACCCCCGGGGGCGCCTTGGTGAATAAATCCTCACCAATTCCCTTCTGTACCCCCGTGATAAACTTATAGGCAGCCACAAGGTCGCCTCTCAACCTTCTCTTGCGGAGGCTGAAAAGGTCCAGTTTCTCTAGTCTCTCCTCGTAGGGCTTGGTCTGCAAGCCCTTGACCATACGAGTTGCCCTTCGCTGTACCCTCTCCAGGTTATCCGCATCCTTCTTGAATTGCGGCACCCAGAATTGCACGCAGTACTCCAACTGCAGTCTGACCAACGCCCTATAGAGGGGAAGTATCACCTCCCTGGACCTATTTGTCATGCATCTGCTGATGCACGATAAAGTGCCATTGGCTTTTCTGATGGCTTCGTCACACTGCCGGCTCATGTTCATCTTGGAGTCCACTAGGACTCCAAGATCCCTTTCCACCTCTGTGCCACCCAGCAGGTCATTCCCTAGGCTGTAGGTGTGCTGGACATTTTTCCTCCCTAGGTGCAGCACTTTGCATTTCTCCTTGTTGAACTGCATCCTGTTGTTTTCTGCCCACTTGTCCAGCCTATCCAGGTCTGCCTGCAGCTGTTCCCTGCCCTCCGGCGTGTCCACTTCTCCCCATAGCTTTGTGTCATCTGCAAACTTGGACAGAGTACATTTCACTCCCACGTCCAAGTCGCTGATGAAGACATTAAAGAGTATCGGTCCAAGGACCGAACCCTGCGGGACGCCACTGCCCACACCCTTCCAGGTCGAGACCGACCCATCTACCACGACTCTTTGGGTGCGACCCTCTAGCCAATTCGCCACCCACAGGACTGTGCAGTCATCCACATCACAGCCTCTTAATTTGTTCACCAGTATGGGGTGGGATACCGTATCGAAGGCCTTCCTGAAGTCCAAGTATATGACATCCACCCCTCCTCCTGTGTCCAGGCGTTTCGTAACCTGGTCATAGAAAGAGACTAGGTTGGTCAGGCACGATCTGCCCGCCACAAACCCATGCTGGTTTCCCCTCAGCATAATTTGTCCTGCCGGGCTCTCACAAATGTGAGCCTTGATAATTTTTTCAAATACTTTACCAAGGATGGAGGTGAGACTGACCGGCCTATAGTTGCCCGGGTCCTCCTTCCTCCCCTTTTTGAAAATGGGGACCACGTTAGCCCTTTTCCAGTCCTCCGGGACTTGGCCCGTGCGTCACGAGCATTCGAATATTCCCGCCAGTGGCTCTGCAATGACGTTGGCCAGTGCCTTCAGCACCCTCGGATGGAGCCCATCCGGGCCTGCCGACTTAAAGGCATCCAGTTCTTCCAAGTGACTCTACACCACCTCAGGATCTACGCATGGAAGTCTGGCGCCTTGCTGCTGCCTCTCTACAACCCCAGTGAGAGACTTGTCATGCCCCTCGCTTAGGAACACTGAGGCAAAGAACTCGTTGAGGAGTTCAGCCTTGTCCCCCCTATCTGTCACCAATTGCTTCTGCCCATTTAGCAGGGGTCCTATTCCTCCCTGGGCCTTCCTTTTACTCCCTATATATCTAAAAAACAATTTCTTGTTGTCCTTTACTTGGGTTGCCATCCTCAGCTCCATGGTAGCTTTGGCCCGCCTAACTGCCTCCCTACAAGCACGAGCAGAGGAGGTATATTCATCTTTAGTGATCTCACCCTGTTTCCACTTTTTATGTGCTCCCCTTTTGGCCCTTAGGCTGCCCTGGATTTCTCTGGTCAGCCATGGAAGCCTCCTGGCCCCTTTCCCTCTTTTGCCTCGCTCGGGGATCGTCTTGCTTTGTGCCCAAAGGATCGTTTCCTTTAGGCACAGCCACCCTTCTTGGGCACCCATCCCATCAAAACTCCTACTCTGCAGTGCTTCCTTGACTAATCGCCTGAGTGCAATGAGATCAGCTTTCCTAAAGTCTAGCACTTTCACCCTACTAGTTACCTTACCCACTCGCCGTCTTATGTTGAATTCTATTATAAGGTGATCACTGTCTCCCAGATAGCTACCGATCTGGAGGTCCCCTATCATGTCATCTCCCGTTGCCAATACCAGATCCAGTATGGCATTCCCCCTAGTGGGACCATACACCTCCTGTGTCAGGTGGAGGTCCTGTACATAAGTTAGAAACCTGCGTGAGCGATGGGACCTTGCTGTCTGTGTCTCCCAGCAGATGTCCGGGTAGTTTAGGTCCCCCATGACTACCGCCTCTTTAGCTTTTATGGTCTCCGAGAGTTGCCTCAGGAGCCCCGCATCTATTTCTTCCCCTTGGTGTGGGGGTCTGTAACAGACCCCTACCACCAAATCCCTTTCTCCTTGCCCCCCATGTAGCCTAACCCACAATCCTTCTACTTCCTCAGCCTCGGATTCTGTCTTGATGAGGGTTGATGTATATTGCTCACTGACATAAAGTGCAACCCCCCCCCCCTTCTTCCCCGACCTGTCCTTTCTATACAATCTATAGCCCTCAATATGTATGATGTACAAGGGAAGGAAGGAAAAATAGTGAAAACTTGTGTAGCCCTAATAATTAATGATGAGCTTTTTTCAATGAGTACTCCTCTATGCATATCTTACTGCAATATTCTAAATATATAATGCTATAAGTAATACATAATATAAATTCTCTAACCCCCAAGATTTCAAACTGGGATCAGTATCTTGCATTTTCCCTGTTATTCTCAAAATACATTAAAACCTTTTTCCAGTCTGATGATTTTTTCCAGTTTCACATTAGGTTGGAGAAATTGTAACTTTTACCCATGTTAGGGCCTCTTTTTATTGCCAGACAAAAAGGACTTGGCTAAACACAACTACATCCATTGCTTAAAACCATAACAATTTTATTGGTCTGGTCGGTGATGAAAAATCCTACATTTTGGTATTCAGTAGGCTCGTCTACACGTTGCCCTATGTTGTTACTGTGCTATGCTTTAGTACTTCCTAACTACTAAAGCATGGCACAATAACTGCCCTTACTGCACTGTGCACAGTAACCACCCACCACGCTCAGTAACCACCTGTACTGTGCCATGCGTGTGGCACTCGGTTAGTTTTAGCTGCTATTTTCCCATAGTGGTGCGATAAAATGGCGAAGTGTACCATTACAGCAAAGTAGCTGCCGGTTACGTGTAAACTCATGTGATCATTACTTTCCTGTAGCATGTCATACGGTGATGTAGTGTGTTGCTACAGCAATGAGGGGTGATTTGTAGACATGCCTGATGTACCTCACAATAAGTTTTGGTAGTAATTCTGTATAAAAGTGTTACATGTAAACTTTAGAAATATTACAAAAACTTAATATTTGATTAGACTTTCAGAAACTCACTTAATTGGCCTTCAGCCAAAGCTATGTTCAGAATTTTCAAAACTTTGTTAACTTAGAGTGTAAAGAGCATTTCACTAAGAGTACTAATATGTAGCCTAAGTTTGTTAATTTACTAGTTGAATAAAACAGACATTCTATTATATGTCAACAATCCTTGCCTGCGAGAGTCACTGTCTCGGACTTGTTTCCAGTCATTTCAAAGGTTTAGTTAACACAGCCTAAAATTAAACTTTGAATGAAGAAATTTTAGAGGCCTCCTAATATGAAACACCTAAAATAGCATTTAAGAGCTAAGGAATAATGGGCTATTCCCTTTTTGCTAATTTACCTTCCTATGTCATCTAGCTTTCTAACATTCCTCCAGCTTAAGGATGCCTTCTGTGTTTTTCCAGAGTCTTGTACAAAATGATTGGTAAACATATTATGTATCAATAGTAGATGCATTGTACATTGCATATTCTAATATATTTTCTGAATATTTATCTGATTTCCTTTAAAGCTCTCCCACCCAGGAAGTACAGAAAACTGCACAGGCCTTCAACATAACGGAATAGGAAAACCAATTGTTTAATATAGATTTGGTTTGGATAATAAAATCCTAGAATGATATCCAGAGATTATAGATATTGTTCCTAAAATAATATTTTCTAAGTCAAAACAAGTTTCATAAATCATAGGCACAAAGGAAGGAAAGGAAGTGAAAAAGTAAAAGAAAGTAGGTAGTTAAGTTTTCAGTAAGCCCAACTCTAATTTCAAATACACTATTATAAATACTGATGAAAGCCATAAATATTACTGGTGCAACAAAATATTATTTGGGCCACTATATAGTACTAGGGCAGGAGTAATAGTACCTTATGCTTTCTCAGACCTCCCCCTCCCGGCCCCCCCTTTAAGTAGTCAACACATGATGCTCGCTCGCTCCCTCTCTAGGAGATAAAACTCTGCCTCCATATCATTTTAGAGCGTGCTAGACCTGGGTGAAGTGCTTTAAGGATATTTAACTTGTGTTCTGGTGAAAATATTTGCTTTCTAGTGATTTTTCAACATGTCGTAATCCCTGTGAATAAGGGTTAATCCTTTCCCACCTAAAACTTTTAGTAACACACTTGATGATATTTACCAAAATTAATGACATCAGCTATTTGGCTATTCCATTATATTTTTTTCTAAACAAGCTGATTTTACTTAAAACATTTCCCCTTCCCATTGCCTTCTAGTTTTGATAAAGTGATGGCATGCATTCATTCTTGTGGTGGTTGTTGCCAAGTGACAGAATATCACTTACTCTACAAGAATAAATCTGTGCGCAAATCCAGAGATTTCAGTCCTCTCACCTGAACCACTGGCTCAGGTGGTTTGAATCAATATTTGCTAAAGCTAATACATGCTAAAGCCAATGTTCGTTGGTAGGTGAAGATTTTTATTCTTTGGTAATATGATTCCAAAAGATTGGAATCATCCCTGAAATTTTTTTGGCAAATGTCAATGTTTGCTAAACTCACATTCAGAACACCATCCAAATAATTAAGGTTTGATTTTAAACTTGCATTTTTCCTCATTACTATGCATTGCAAGAGTGTACTACAAACATTAGTATCCCATTATTGGTTCATAATATGATGCCATTACTGTGTCCCAGCTCAAATTACCATTGTAATGGCTACTGGCTTCCAATAACCTACCCTGATGCAAGATTCCACAGGGGAAACACAGTTTATGTGAGGCACAACTATAAATGTCTCGTAATATACATAAAAGACCAAATTGTGCATAAAAGACAGAACATACCCTGAATGCAAAGTCTCTGCACTCCCTCAAACAGATGTTTTCTTTCATTCTGTCCAGAAAGTATATGGCTTGGGAACTGCCTAAATACAAATATAATACTGATTTTTCAAACATACCTGTCAATACCAATTGTGGCACCCATAGTTGCTATTACAAACTCCCACTGTAGTTCCTTGTCTTCTCATTTTAGCTACACTGATCAGGATGGCACTATGGGACTATCTGGAGATTTTGTAGGATAGTTGTTCCCTTTGCAGTCCAAATGCACTTGGGTGTCCTCATTTGCAGAGCCATTAAATATTGCATTATCACATTCTCTTTATCAATGTGATTTCAGTTCTTAATTGCCTTAGTGATATTGTAATAAAATTTGGTTCCCCACTGTCCACCACAATTTTGTGTCTTTCTCATTGGCATGTCTTAAGTTCCCTCTGTTTCAATATTATATCAGCTGTTACAACAGTCCTATCAAAATGCATATCACAAGGCAATCTGGCTCCTTCAGGAATGTTTTGATTTAAGTTTTTTAAATCTAATTTTTGAAAAAAAATCAATTGGAACTGAAAACTTCTGTTTTTTCAGTATTTAAGTTTCCATTACTCATTGAGTAAACTGATTAAATTCATCTTCACATTATACTAGACCTAGTCATATTTAAAACAAAAGATAGCATACTACAAATAGAAATGTGCAATACATATTTTCACTTTATTTCACACTATTTATTTATACATACATAAAATGTAGACAACTGCTCAATCTATCAGGGATAATTCTCCATTTAATTTTTCTTTCATCTGTCTCATTCTATAATCTGCATCTCACAGTAAATAATTCCCTTCCTCCCACATCATATGCTCTGTCAAGTTTCTACTCTGTAATTTTAAATGATAAAAAAGCCACACTCCTTTTAATACATGCATGGCTGTATCCATCTATTGATGCATGAGTCCACAGCAATCCCTTTCATTGTATTATTACGTTTTTTAAAATAATCCATTATCTTAACCCTTTAGTTATGTTAACTGTACAGGCTGCATCTACACCGCACACTAACTCCTCAGTAGCTCATTATTACCGTGCAGTAGCATTGCAAGGCATGTGTGCAGTAGCATTGCAGGGCAAGCATGACATAACGCTCCTACACAATAGTAATGAGCTACTGTGCAGTCAGCATCACTTAAAAGCCATTCAGCAACACTGCTGCACAGTAACTCCAGTTCCTGCATAGTCATTTAATAGGCTTGTGCCAAACAGCACCATTTCGTTTCGACTTCCATTTTGCTGTTTCAATGGGACAGTGTTTCATATCATTTTGAAGCATTGTTCCATTTTGTTTCATTGAAACTGTTTCACTGTTTCAATGCTGTTTCGACGTTTTGCCCATAGGCTATAATGGGGAATCACAAAACTGCCTATATCTTTGTAATTTTTTGGCATATTTGGACTAAAGTACCAGGGATGGTAGCTCCTTCCAAGGGCATGAAGCCTGCCAAGTTTCAAGGAGATAGGTGCAGGGGTTTCTGGGAAACTGCACCTCAAAGTCTTGAAAGCAAAACATGTCATTTCTAAGTGTGAAGGCACAGTGGAAGTGAAAACAGCAGGCATGGTACCCCCTGCTGAGGCCACAAAGCCAGCCAAGTTTCACGGAGATAGGTGCAGAGGTTTCTGGGAAACTGCACCGCAAGCTGCTGACAAGCAAAACTAGTATCACATGTGTGTGTTAATGCGCACTGGGTAAAAACAGCAAGCATGGTAGCCCCTGCTGAGGCAATGATGCCTGCCAGGTTTCAAGGAGATAGGAGTAGGGGTTTCTGGGAAACTGCACCTCAAGCTGCTGACAAGCAAAACTCATGACATGTAATTTTGTGTGTGTGTTAAGGCACACCCTCACTGGCACTGGAGCCTCTACACGACATGGTAGTTTGCCCCAATGAGGCCTCCTCCTCCCCTACAGACTCAGCTCTATCCAGCACTTTAAATAACAGCAGGTAAGCAGTGCACTGCAGCACAGTAGCACTAGCATCTCAGGGAGCCAAACTGTCACAGAGCCTTTCTTTTCTTTCCTGGAGGAGCTTCTTCTCCAGCAGCTGCCAGAGAACTCTCCCTGCCAGCCCCAGCCCTGGGGCTTAGATGTGCCCAGGGCCCTGCGTCCTTCTGGTCAGCTGATGGGGAACAGATGCTAGGGGTGTTGGTTTAAGGACATGGCACTGGCAGACTAGGGTATCCCCCTTCCTCACCACCGTAGCCTGTCTCTCACCCCCTGGCACCTCCATTTTCATTTTCACTGACTAGCTTTCTTGCCTGCATTGCATGCCAGCCTCTGGCTTCTTTACTATTCCTTCCATCCTGGAACAGCACACACACCAACCTAGCAGGTGCTTCCTCAGCCTGACAAAGGGTTTTTCAACTTGAAAGCTGGTATCCCAGGTAGCTAAGCTGAGCTCACCTGGAGCCTCACAACTCCACTGCAACCAGCAAGCCTCAGGCCTGTCAAAGATGTGACGGGTTGGGCTTTCCCCAGCCAGGACTGTGTGCATGTGTGTGGTGCCTGGAGGTTATGGCACCTGTTACCAGATTCGCCCATTACTTTGGGGTGTTCTCATTTATTAGGAATACATTTCTAGGGTCTTGGTAATTCTGTCAATGTGCTGCTTGTGTTTCTATACGGAGCTGTATCTCTCCCTTCTGCAAGTCCTCACCCCCAATGGAGCTATCTTGCAGGACTCAGTTTCAATGGGGCTGGGTTCCTCCAGTCACCAAATCAGTCATACACACAAACACACACAGATTAACGTGACAAACCTGAACCGGCCAGGTTGATCAGCATGGACAGGCTGACACCCTCATATGTCAGTAATCAGTTCATCAGAGCAACAATAAACTGCAGTCAGACACAAGCACACAAGTGAACAGAATCCCTCTGAATCCGGCTGGGTGTCCAGCTGACACCCTCATGGGCCAGCATTCAGTTCATAAGGGCACGTCTGAGTCAAACTGGGTCAATCAGCCTGTACAAGCTGATTCCCTTATGTGTTTCAAACTTAGCATGTCCCAATCTTTTGCCTCTTGATGAGCAGACCCCACAGTATTTTTGGGCTTCACAGGGATCTTTAGCTTAGGTAAAAGAAGCGTTGCTGCAGAGCATGTGAGGAAGGAGAAGTAGAGAAGGAAAAATGTACCAGTTACTACCAGTTTGAAAATGAAAGTTATTTATTGCTAAGTATATGAAATATATATAATGGTACTAATAGTAATAGACATACAAAGGAAAAACAAACACAAACAATTACAATACTACCCTGGTTTCACTAAGTATTTGGGAAAACTTAGCTCAAGCTTAACTAATACAGTTCAGGTTCAGAAATGTATGCCTAGAGAGAAAGAAGAGAGAGAGAGAGTGCTGGGATCTCACCAGTCCAAGGCACTTGGGTCTCAAAGCTGACAGGTAAAGTTCCTAGCACAATCCTTGAAGGGAGACGGTATGTTCTTCCAGCATCCTGAGAACAACATCAGGTGGTGTCAGCACATGATTTTTTCTTGAAGCACACATACTGCTGCTTTTTACAGATTTTTATACCCTCAGTTCAGCTGCTTCAAAGCATTCTCAATAGTATAAATCATTGTCTTTTCTCTTGACAAGGGGTTATCTGGTTTGGAACATCTCAAGAAATTGATTGATAATCAGGAAACACATAAGGTTAGGGAGTAACCAGACACTTGGGAGCCAGCTTGAAATTCCTATGGATGGCAGATATACTGATGGGATATCTCATGGTTTCTTCAGAAACAATAGATAGCTTGCAGCATCAGGATTTTGGATTTTTACGTGTTGTGAACAAGCCTCAGCTTAGCATGACTTTTCCAGATCTTACTATAGTCTTTTAACAGACTTAAGGCAAGTATTGGAGTGTTCATAACCTTTGGGCAGGAGGACTTCCACCAGTCATCCTGGGAAAAGTATGACAACACCTGTGATTAGGGCTCCAATGGGCTGGACGCTGTGATGAACCCTTTACCACTGTTCAAATGTTGCCCATACCCCCTCTGACTCAGTCTCTTGCCTCAGCATTCCCTAACCCAGCAACCGAGTTTTAGGCAATCAAGTTTAAATAGGCCTCCCATAGTGGGACTGGGGAATGTACGGCCTGAGATGCCTATTACACTATTAAGAGGTGTGGGGGGAGGGGCGGAAGTCCTTTGTAAATCCAGATTAGAACTGGTCTGATAAATGCTGAGCTGAGTGTGTGTAAATGTGGCTTGATTAGCATTTGGAGCACAGATTCCCCATCATGCAGTGCTTCCCTGCTTCTCTGATCCCAGAATTCACTGCAGTCTCTGCTTCAGGCTTTCTGTTCTCCATCTCTCATGTAAATGAACAGTCATCTGGTTCCATCTCAGATGCAAATGAGACTTAGGGTAGTTGTTTCACTCTTGTCACCCTTATCTGGAGGGTCTTAGGTGTGTCTCTCACTGCATCTTATTCAGTTTCATTTATGTAGAGGAGGGGATGGGGGGGGTGAGTCCTTTGTGAGTCAGACAGGCTGTGTCCTGTGCCAGGGTTGCCCAAGAACACAGAGCTGAGACGTAACACACCTCATACCCACCTTTCACCAGGGGGATCCTTCGTCCTGGCATTTCCTGGGGCTGCCATGCCACCAGCAGTCTTACCAGGCCTCCCAACTCTGCCAAAGTGCAATTTTAGTGGTCATGCACAGGACCTGGGCCCTCCTCCTTCCCCATAGCCCTAGCCTATACCTCCAAGTTTGTTCTGGCATGGGAGCTCAGCAGGGACATGTTCTTCCCCTGATGGCTGGTGATGCAGTGAGTGCCCCCTCCAGCTCTGAGAGCAGGGCATTAAATGGTTTTTAAAAAAATGAAAAAAGGAAATATGTGTGGATGGAGTAAGGAGGGTGGCATTCATTCTGTCTGCACCTGGAGCTTGGGGAACCCTAGCAGTGGTATGATTCACCTTCAGGAACACCAGCTGCTCCACCAAACCAGGATTCAAGGAGATATGGTGGGGAGTCACTACATCATCAGCAATGCTGAACACCCTGTCTGGC
This sequence comes from Alligator mississippiensis, assembly GCF_030867095.1. Classification (NCBI taxonomy): domain Eukaryota; kingdom Metazoa; phylum Chordata; order Crocodylia; family Alligatoridae; genus Alligator; species Alligator mississippiensis. The sequence continues at coordinate 54,054,415 of NC_081825.1, read as the reverse complement.
AACACTGGTCGGTGGACAGGACAGGTGTTTGCGGGCAACCATGGACAGATCCGGCCATATCTGGCTGCAGCTTGCTCAGTAGGCCAAGGGGGTTGCACAGCAGTGGCACCACATCCTCGGTGAGATAATCAGCCACCAAGACCTGAGCACTACCTGCCTGATGGTGGGATCTTGTGCCTCTGGACTCCACCATGGAAGCCATGCCCTTAGTCCACATTGGCAGTTCCTGTGGTGGAGGAGGATACTGGCTGGTGGATGGTGTGCTGGCATGGGACAATGGATCCCCCCCTTCCATGTCTGCTTGGCCTATCCAGCGTGCCCTATCCAGGAACATTAATCCCCTGGAAGCTTTCCATTTGGCTCTGAAGTTCCCTCACCACAGGGGTCACCTGCCTAAGGAGAGCATCGGCAGCACTGAGGGTCTTGATAGCCTCAAGGAAGGGCTTGAGGACCACCAAGATCTGGGAGATGCTATCCTACTCAGCTCCATTAAGGGGACCACTAATCCCAATCTCCCCAAGCAAGGCCATCTCATCGATGGCTTTCTGTTGCTCCATCAGCCTCTCAAGCATCAGGTATGTGCAGTTCCACCAAGTCTCCACATCCTGCATGATTTTGTGCTGAGGGATGCTCAGCTCTGCCTTTCTCCCACAGCATCTGGCCCCCCTTGAAGCTCCAGTGGACTTGTAACCTTCCTGCATTTGGAAATGAGCCTGCTGGTGGTGCTGGTGCCATCACCGGCAGCTCTGTCCCCCTCCAACACATCCCTGACAATGAGGTGGAACTTGTGTGCCACACAGTGGATGTCAACAAAGTTGGCATCACGGACTGCCTTGACCATATTGGCCCCATTGTCGGTGACCATGAACCCACAGGTGATCTCACCCTGTCCAACAAGCTACTCCTGGATCATGTGGTTCATGGTCCCCATGATCTCTGTTGCTATGTGGGACTCATCCAGCACCTCGGCTTGAAGGAGAGCCCACTGATGGCCTGACTAGTGACACCAGTGCCCTGTGAAGGAGAGGTGTGCATGATCTCCACTTCGGCTGCTCCAGACACCCAAGGTGAAGTGTAAGGCTACCTGTGGACCTTCCTTGTGCAGCTTTTCCCCTCAAGTACTCCCTGCATGCTTCATACAGGGAGGACACCACTGTCATGCTGAAGGTAGTGCATGTGGGCACTTGATATGATGGGGCCATGAGTGCCATGAACCACCTGAGCCCTGGCCACTCTACTAAGGAGAAGGGCTGGCCATCCACAGCAAGCATCTCCCCAGTGGTCTGGGTGATTTTGCTCACCTTTGCAACACCCCCTGCCCCTTTCTGTTCTCCTTCCCCCCATTCTTCTTGGCCACCCTCTGCTTTGTGGGGATGGGGACTTTGGAGCAAGATGGGGACTTCCCTTTGGGCATGTTTCCCCCCACTGGTGCCAGGCTGAGGAGGAGCAAGAGAAAGGGGGTGGTGCCTGCAGAGATGCAGCAGCATCCCTGTGGTGCATATGTGTTTTGTTCCCTTGCCCCAGCTGGTTTTGTCTCAGCAGTGCAAGCAGATAGCATATGTGGGATCATCTGCCAGCTCAAAATGATCCCAGATCATGCTACCCACTCACTTCTGGGGTGCAGGTGCATGTGTGGTTGCTGCCTTTCTCCCCTCCTCAGCAGGCAGAGGCACAGGAACAGGAGGAGTGGACTCAGCTGAGCCACTTGCTCTACAGCCCCTACCTCAGCATTCCCTGAAGTGCCTTCTGGGGAAGGAGACCTGGCTCTAGGGGAAAACTGAGGGATTCCCTCTCCTTTCCCAGAATTTCCCTTGCTATGGCACTCAGATCCAGATCCAGCTCTTTCTCTGGCACTTGAAGGCTCATCATAGGAAGTGAAATGGGGGTGGAGGAAACTGTCATGCAGGTGCTGCTGCTTGTTGTCATGGTGATGGTGGTGGCGGGGGGTTATGGCTGGTGCTCTTGGAGAGGATGCAGACTCAGGCACAGATAGTGGAACTGGCATGGCTCCTCTCTCCTTGCTGCCTGTAGAACTAGTGGAAGCCTCATGCATACTTGTTGTAGCAAAGAGGCTGCATCTCAGTTTGGGGGTTGGGGGAGCTTACAGCTCTCCCTCTACCCCCTCTTCTGCCCCTCTGTGGCAAGGCACTGTTAGTGCATGCCACTTTAAAGGACCAAGCCAAGTGGCCAGCAGGTGCTTAATTGTGGCAGCCATTTTGGATCTAGGGCTGACCATATAAACAGAGTAGCTTGCTGCTGCTAAGCTAGGCAGCAACATTGCCTGGCTGCAAAGCTGCTTGGAACATCTTGGAGGTAAGGGAGGAGCTGTAGGGGATGGTTTGGAGGCTCCTATTCCTGGTCTTGGGCATGACCAAAAACTTCACCCTGCTGGGAGTGGGTGGCCTGATGGGGCTCTCGGTGGACCAGGAGCCCCCAGGAAATGCCAGGCCAGTGATCACCATGTTGAAAGGTGAGTAGGGGCACCTTAACCCCAGCTCCCACCTTTGGGTGGGCCAGATTACATCAGAGCAGGGTAGGTCATGTAAGGCGCCTGAGCCTGCTGAAGGAGTGACCCCACAGGGCCAGGCACACTTCCAGGATCACCTGAGCTGGGAATGAGGGACCCTGACTCATAAGTGCAGGCTGGAGGCAAAAACCCCACTGAGGTACTCAACTGACCAATGCTGGGGCCAGGACCAAAGGGTCAAAAGGGCCAGGGGCCCACCGCAAGGGGCGTCCATGAAGAACACAGAAGCTTGGGGTCCCAGCTGGGCCTGAGATGGGGCCAGGGCTTATAGAAGCTGAAGGTCTCCACGGTTGGGGGCCACAGCTAATGGACAAAGGTGATGGTTTAGCTAACGGCCTGAGATGCCATCTGTGAGGCTTGGGCCACGGTGTAGGGATGGAACGGAGCTGTGGATAGCACCCCCCCCCCTAATATTGGGGTGTACAATAGGCAGGCTCCCATCTTAATTGACAACTTAATTAATTACCAACAAGGCGTGGCAGGTGAGACAGGTGGGTGGCATGCCCAGAGGCAGGTGGGAAGCTAGCTCTGTAGCTAGCGAGGGACCCCCACTTCACCACACCCTCCCTGAAAGCTTGCCAGCTGCTTTTCCAGCACACTTCATGGTGTGTTTCATAGTGTCTTGTCTTTGCCTTGGTGTGTTGGAAAATCTGTGTCTTCTTCTGTAACGTTATCTGATTTATGTAATACATACAATTATCTTATCTACATATATCTGTATTTATGTAATAAATAAAATAAAAATATATAAATGTATGTATAGATTCATAGGTGTTAGGGTCTGAAGGGACCTCAGTAGATCATCGAGTCTGACCCCCTGCCCTGGGCAGGAAAGAACACTGGGGTCAGATGACCCCAACTAGGTGCTTGTTCAGTTTCCCCTTCAAGACCCCCAAGGTAGGGGAGAGCACCACCTACCTTCGAAGTCCATTCCAGATTCTGGCAACCCTTACTGTGAAGAATTTCTTTCTAATGTCCAACCTAAATCTGCTCTCCGTAAATTGTGGCCATTGTTCCTAGTTACTCCAGAGGATGCCTTAGTAAATAGAGCATCTCCTATTCCCTGCTGCCCTCCCCTGATGAGTTTATAGGCAGCCACAAAATTACCTCTCAGCCTTCTCTTGTGAAGGCTGAAGAGATCTATGTTCCTCAGTCTCTTCTCATAGAGCATTGCCTGCAGGCCTCTGACCATACAAGTGGCCCACCTCTGAAGCCTCTCAAGGTTCTCCACTTCCCTCTTGAAGTGTGGTGCCCAAAAACTGGACACAGTACTCCAACTGCGGCCTGATCAGTGCCACATAGGGAAGAAGCATCACCTCCCTGAAGCTGTTCGTCATGCATCTGCTAATGAATGATGAAGTGCAGTTAGCCTTGTTGATCACTTCATCACATTGATGACTCATGTTCATCTTGGAGTCAACTGTGTGTATTGCATGTGTTCCTATATAAATTCTATTTTATAATATGTAATATAATTATGTGGTGCTTCCCTGCACAGTGAATGTAATGCACACTGTAAGGGAAAGCACAAAATTAAAAAGAATCAAAACAGACTAACAAAAGAAAAAGAGGATTATTTGAGGAGGAACAAATTGAAATGAATCAATGAATATAATAATAAATAAAAGGGTATAGAAAGCATAAGGTATTGTGAGTCCCACTTGCTAGGCTAGTAAGCAGTATATGAATGGTTACCTTTGTCTGATGCTGCTGAGCTGCTGGAAGACAGCTCAATAACTGACCCCAGAGCAGAAAGCAGCTCAGTTCAAACGATGCTGTTTTTTATGCTGTTTTTCCATCCCTCCCCCAGAGCATGGATTGGAATAGACCTCAGAAAAGAATCACAGTCAATATCAGAGCAGTCCTTCTCTGCCTCCTCCCCCTACCTCTCCTTAATTTCTGTTTCCCTGCAGGCAAGCCCAGCTTCAGCTTCAAAACTCAATGTTTTGAAACTTTTGAAATATTTTGACTGTTCTTGTTTTGTTTCAAGGCTCTTTTGAAGTCCTTTGTTTCATTTCAGTTTTGCTGGTTAGAGCTCAAAATGAGTCAAAACAGTGTCAAAATGAAACGGCCGATGAAATTTCGCACAGCCCTGTCATTTAGTACTTGTACACACAAGTATGTATACAAGTACTAAATGACTGTGTAGTAACCGCGCAGTCAGCGTCTTTCGATATTTCAGTATCGTCCTGTAAATTGTAAAATCAGCAATAAATTTTCCCCTTAAGTAAAACACATTCTGATTTTTTTTTAATGTAACCCGTGCAAGCATGGTAAGGACGGGTGATGCACTGAATTTTGGGTGCTCAGGGTTCCAGTAGTCCTGGGAACCCCTCAGGCAAACTACTGACAGAAGTGTCTCATAGATTTATAGATGCTACAGTCAGAAGGGACCTCAATAGATCATCGAGTCTGACCACCTGCATAGGCAGAAAAGAGTGCTGGGCTCAGATGACCCCAGCTAGATGCTTATCTAACCTTCTCTTGAAGAACCCCAGGGTAGGGGATAGCACCACCTCCCTTGGGAGCCCATTCCAAACCTTGGCCAGTCTACCTGTAAACAAGTTCTTCCTAATATCTAGTCTAAATCTGTTCTCTGCTAGCTTGTGGCCATTCTTTCTTGTAACCCCCAGGGGTGCCTTGGTGAATAAAATCTCACCAATTCCCTTCTGTGCCCCCGTGATCAACTTATAGGCAGCCACAAGGTCGCCTCTCAACCTTCTCTTGCGGAGGCTGAAGAGGTCCAGGTGCCCTAGCCTCTCCTCATAGGGCTTGGCCTGCAAGCCCTTAACCATACGAGTGGCCCTTCTCTGGACCCTCTCCAGGTTATCCGCATCTCTCTTGAAGTGCGGCGCCCAGAACTGCACGCAGTACTCCAAGTGCGGTCTGACCAGCGCCCGATAGAGGGGAAGTATCACCTCCTTGGATCTGTTCGTCATGCATCTGCTGATGCACGATAAAGTGCCATTAGCTTTTCTGATGGCTTCGTCACACTGCCGGCTCATGTTCATCTTGGAGTCCACTAGGACTCCAAGATCCCTTTCCACTTCCTTTCCACCAAGCAGGTAATTGCCTAGGCAGCAGGTATGCTGGACATTTTTCCTCCCTAGGTGCAGCACTTTGCATTTCTCCTTGTTGAATTGCATTCTGTTGTTTTCTGCTCATATGTCCAACCTATCCAGGTCTGCTTGTAGTTGTTCCCTGCCCTCCGGTGTGTCCACGTCTCCCCACAGTTTTGTGTCATCCGCAAACTTGGACAAAGTACACTTCACTCCCTCGTCCAAGTCGCTGATGAAAACATTGAAGAGTATCAGTCCAAGGACCGAGCCCTGCGAGACCCCACTGCCCATACCCTTCCAGGTCAAAACCGACCCAACCACCACAACTCTCTGGGTGCGACCCTCCAGCCAATTCGCTACCCACCGGGCTGTGTAGTCATCCAAGTCACAGCCTCTTAACTTGTTCACCAGTATGGGGTGGGATACCGTATCGAAGGCCTTCCTGAAGTCTAAGTATACAACATCCACCCCTACTCCTGTGTCCAGGCGTTTTGTAACCTGGTCATAAAAAGAGACTAGATTAGTCAGGCATGATCTACCTGCTACGAACCTGTGCTGGTTTCCCCTCAGCATAATTTGTCCTGCCGGGCTCTCACAAATGTGAGCCTTGATAATTTTTTCAAAGACTTTGCCTAGGATGGAGGTGAGACTGACTGGCCTATAGTTGCTCTGGTCCTCCTTCCTCCCCTTCTTGAAAATGGGGACCACACTGGCCCTTTTCCAGTCCTCCGCGACCTGGCCCGTGCATCACAAGTGTTCAAATATTACCACCAGTGGGTGTGCAATGACATCAGCCGGTGCCTTCAGTACCCTCAGATGGAGCTCATCCTGGCCTGCCGACTTAAATGCATCCAGTTCCTCCGAGTGACTCTGCACCATCTCAGAGTCTACGCATGGTACTCTGGCACCTTGCTGCTGCCTCTCTACAGTCCCAGTGAGAGCCTTATCCTTCCCCTCTCTTAGGAACACTGAGGCAAAGAACTCATTGGGGAGTTCAGCCTTGTCCCCCCCTGTCCATCACCAATTGCTTCTGCCCATTTAGTAGGGGTCCTATTCCACCCTGGGCCTTCCTTTTATTCCCTATATATCTAAAAAACAATTTTTTGTTATCCTTAACTTGGGATGCCATCTTCAGCTCCATGGTAGCTTTGGCCTGTCTAACTGCCTCCCTACAAGCACGAGCAGAGGAGGTATACTCCTCTTTGGTAATCTCTCCCCATTTCCACTTTTTATGTGCCTCCCTTTTGGCCCATAGGCTGCCCTGGATTTCTCTGGTCAGCCAAGGAAGCCTCCTGGCCCCTTTCTCATCTCCCTCTGTGCCCGAAGGATCATTTCCTTAAGGCACAGCCACCCTTCCTGGGCTCCCATCTCTTCAAAACTTCTACTCTGCAGTGCGTCCTTGACTAATCGCCTGAGTTCATTGAAATCAGCTTTCCTAAAGTCTAGCACTTTCACCCTACTAGTTACCTTACCCACTCGACGTTTTATGGTGAATTCTATTTTTTGGTGATCACTGTCCCCCAGGTGACTACCAATCTGTAGGGCCCCTACCATATCATCCCCCCTTGCCAATACCAGATCCGGTAAGGCATTCCCCCTAGTGGGACCGTGTACCTCCTGCATCAGGTGGAGGTCCTGTACACAGGATAGGAACATGCGTGAACGATGGGACTTTGCTGTCTGTGTCTCCCAGCAGATGTCTGGGTAGTTTAGGTCCCCCATGACTACCACCTCCTTAGTTTTTATGGTCTCTTAGAGCTGCCTCAGGAGCCCCAAGTCTAGTTCTTCCCCTTGGTGTGGGGGTCTGTAGCAGACCCCTACCACCAAATCCCTTTCTCCTTGACCCCCATGTAACTTAACCCACAATTCTTCTACTTTTCTCCTCCTTTGATTCCATCTTGATAAGGGTCGATGTATATTGCTCATTGACATAGAGCGCAACCCCTCCCCCTTTCTTACCCACTTTGTCCTTTCTGTACAGCCTATAACCCTCAATATGTACTGCCCAGTCATGGGAAGAATCCCACCAGGTTTCTTTTAGCCCTACTAAGTTGTAGGTGTTTTCTGCAAGCAGGAGTGCTAGTTCATCGTGCTTGTTCCCCATGCTCCTAGCATTAGTATCTAGGCACTTGAGCCCTGTGACTGTTGCCTTTTTTTGCCCCCGAGCTCCGATTCCCAAAGGGCCCCTTATTGCTTACATGTGCTGTATTGCTGGCCGCCCCATGGATTGCACGTTCCCGATGTTCTCCTTCTTCAGGCTGGGCTGTCCTTGTGGGTGCCACATGGTTTGGTGGTCCCCGGCTTCTCCTGCCCTCATTTTCCACTCCCCCGATAAGCCTAGTTTAAAGCCCACTGGAGGAGATCCACCAACCTAGAAGAGAACACACGCTTACCTTTGGGGGACAGGTGAAGCCCGTCCCAACTGAGCGTGTCCCTCGTTGTGATGTGCGGGTCGTTGTCCAGGAAGCCGAAGCCTGCCTTGAGACACCATTGCCGAAGCCGCCAATTGGTCTCTCTAATGTAGTTCTTGTGCCGTCTTCCGTGTCCGCTCACTGGTAGGACAGAAGAGAATACCACCTGTGCACTGATCTCCCTCAGCACGCCGCCCAGAGCATGGTAGTCCATCATCAGGTGATTGGGGCTTCTCCTGGCCGCATCATTAGTACCCACATGGACTAGGACCCATCGGTGGGCTTAATCCTGGCCTGGATTATTCCCATCACATCCCGAATCTTTGCTCTGGGCAGGCAGTAGACCTCTCGTGTTGAGGGTTCCTGGCGACAGATGGGTCCTTCCGTACCTCTCAGGATGGAGTCGCCTATGACGATCACTCGACGCCTTCTCCTCTGGGTCTGCTTGGATCTCTTGACCTGTTGGGAGTGTGGAGAATGTGGCGTTGGTTCCGGCCCAGAGGTTTCCTCCTCTCCTTCCATCTCCTGCAGGGTGTGGCCCTCACCCTTACCACCCAGGAATTGGCTCTGAACCTGCTAAACACATTATTTTTTAATTATGCACAATTAATTTATATACAGAAAAAATAAACAAAAATATAATAACAATAGTTAATAACAAAACTAATAATTTGGAATAAATATACAATTACAACATCAAGTGGGTAATTCCAGCACACTGGGTTGTCCCACTTGTGTTACACAACCTAAATAACTAAATTCACCTCGGTATAACCCTGTAAATCAGTCCCCCCTCCCCCCCCCAACCCAATTGATTTCCTTCTGGTTACAATCCCTGTCCCATAACAATAAACAGTGGCACAGCAATAACTATAATCCACCACTAGATGGTAGAGGCAGGGTTTCTGCTGCTTCAGGGAAATTGGTCTCTTTTAATAATTTCTGGTAACACAGAGAAACAAACAGTCTCTGAACAGCTGCTGCAGGCAACAGGCTCCCTGTTGTTTCCTTTATTAGCAGATTGTTCTCTTAAGCAATTTCCTTCTGAAAATACACTTACTGCAAACACTAATGATTAAGTGTCCCCTCACACACCCATGCTGGTTTGTTTTCTCTCAGCTCACTCTGTGTCAGGGTTGTCTCCCCCTCCCAGTACATCCACCCACAGACAGAGGTTTCCCTCTGCAGGTCTCTGATGCTGTGGCTCGAGCTTTCCTTGCTCAGATTTCACCCCAGCGTCTGAGTCCGACACAACTCATAGCTTTGTCATTGACCCTTTAAGGGCTCAGCTGCTTCTCCCAGCCCCAGCAATCCTACCAGCCTTGCTTACCAACTCCTCCCTACTCTTTCCCTGGCACCTGTGTCCTTAGTTGCACAGCTCCAAACCCAGTGGTGAATCAGCTTCTCAAGGGATGACACAGGCTCTTTCCCATCCTGATGCCTGCTCCCTAGGCAAGTTTCAGCTCATTCTCCCCTGGCTTGGCCTGAATCTGCATTTGCTCCATCCACGGCTGGAGTCTGTCCCTCTCAGCTTCTCTTCTTCTTTTCAATTTTTTTTTTCTTTTCACTCCCTCAGCTTTTATGGCTCAGTAGTAGCCAATCACAGCCCCCGGTTTGCAATGTGGGCTCTGGTCACAATTTAAATGCGCCAATAAGAAGCATGCACTGTGCACTGCATAACAGTCCAGTATGGTAAAGTTTATGCAATCTTCTGCAAAGTTTTGCTGTCCTTTTCTTGCAGAGCTCTTAAGCACTGCTCACCCACTTGGCTTGCAGCCAGGCAAGCTTTGCAGCTGTTACTTTTTATTTCTATAAAACATGGTAAGAGAAGGAGGGTATTGGAGCTTTATAGTAAAGACCAGATGCAATTCCTGCTTGCTTTTCTGCCAATAAGTCTCCAGTCCTGAACTTCAAGTCACTGCTTCTGCTCAGGTAATGTATGTATCAATGGATCCAGATTCAGTCCCTTCTGCTTCCACCCTGCACCACTGAATTGGATGGGCATTTTATCCCTGAATGTGGTGTCCTTGAGCCTTATCTGCTTTGCACCTGATGCTGTGTACAGTGCGTCCAAAACACTGTGGCAGCATATACCTGCTTTACACACTTTTGCAGAGATGTTAAGTGACTGCAACAAGGTGCAAAGCAGTGGAGAGTCATGTCTCCTGGGAGCAGACTCAAAGAACTGTGCAAATAACTTTGGCACCCATTTGTGTAAGTCCTTACACAGTGAAATTCTCCAGTGTGACGGTTCAGGTAAGCAAGATTTATAGAATATGGTCGTTTAATGCCATAGAGACACAAACAGCTGAACATTTGACAAGTCAAGGTATCCCATTGTAAAGAAAGTCACAAACACATCACAATCCCTGCCCCAATAATGGCAATGAGTTAGCACTTGAGTCATGGCAATTTTCTCATGCTTTCAAATGTCCATCTTTCAGCGTGCAGCCTGCTCATTTGACAAAACTGCTATGGTACCATGAGCTTTGCTTCCCCACTCAGACCTATAGGCTTCTTATAACAATTGGAGGGCTAAGAAATGAGTTCATACTCATTCTGGGTCCTCACAAGTTAGGAATCCCCACATGACTGGGATTCCATGGCAGATGTCCAAGCTGGACTCCATTTACATTCATTTCAAATCAATCTCTCTCTCTCTCTCTTTCTCTTTTGGTGCTGTAGAAATCAGTCCATGCATTTGACTTCCACAGAGAGTTCTTTCTAAGGACTGACTAAACATGGTCTGGTACCAGGATAACTACTATAGTTAAGATTGTGATTTTTTTTAAACAGGTCTCCTAAAAACAATACTGGATAGGAGCTCCTGTAAGATATAACCTGTAGTGGAGTAAGTATACCTGCACTATGTGGTTGTACCACTTTAGCTATAGATGTCTGTCATTACCCAATGATCGTGTGTGTGCTTCGGCACTGCAGAATTATTTCCCGCCACATGGAGCTTTCTTTGCACAGTGCAATTCTCAGTTGCAGAGAGAAAACCCCGGTGCAAAGGAGTTCCCGCCGCTCGCATGCAAATTTGTTCCCCATTATTGGCTGTTTCTAAATTATTCCCACGTGGCGGCTAGCGATTGGCTTGCTCAGTATAAGAGGCTTGAGCAGTTTCCGCCCAAGTTGAAGATCTCCGAGGATCTCAGGAGGATTCTGAGAACCCCGATTCCGAGAATTCTGGGAGAAATCCGAGAGAATTCTGGCAAGGAGTCCACGATTATCTCGTGGATTTCTACGTATATCTCGGACCGAATGATGATTTGATCACCCATCAAGAATCTCTCCCCATCGCCGACCGATCCCTCGACGTACCCCTACCCTGAGCGCTCATCGAGAGTCACCTTTTGGACTCTCATTTTGGTATCCAGAGCTCTGCCCGGTTCGTTTTATGGAGCCTAGCAAACTCCGTGTGTGTGTGTGTCTTCGGTGGAGCCTAGCAAACTCCACGTGTGTTTATCTGTAACTGCAACGCAAGCAAGTTTTCCTGCCTGCACCGCGACCATCTACGGTGTAAGTAAAATAATCTTTAATCAACCTCTACGCGTCAGTGCCTAATTCTAGTTCGCCATGCCGACTTCCCCAGCCCACGTGCCTGGGCTGCTGGCCATAGCCCCTCAGCCCCAACAATGTCCACTTATACTGTACTTGTAAAGTGGGGCAGCCCTCTATGTACATAGGGCCAGAATTTTTCTGTGGAATATAATTCAATCTCATCTCCCAGTGGGACAGGAAGAAGAGTTCATTAAAGGATGGAGGTAATAGGATCACACAATTTACTGTATGATAATAATTTTAAAAAATCAGTTCCTACTGTGAGCACTGTTAAAAGCTGAATTTGTTATAAACAAGGTTGATTACAATGAGGTCATTCTATACTGTTTTGCATTTTTCTTTCTTAACAATATATGAATCTGAAGATGTTCATTCCATCAATTTTTTTTCACTGAATTGCAGCATTTCTTATTATTTCTTGGAAAGGATCCTAGTAAATGGGGCACAATAGCAGAGAGGCTAATTGCTATCACCCAGTGTCATGCAGATAGGTCCTGCTTAAAATTCAGACAGAATGCTGTTCTGGTCATTTGGGCTGGGATGTCAAAGGCAGCCGAGAACAATGCCGACCACTTCACTCCCATGTGTGTTGTTGGATATAGAAGCTGGTACACCTTCACCATGCTAGCCTTATGGACAACTAGGCTTGGATGGACCTTTGACCTTTGTCTCCTAGTAAAGCAGCATGGAAAACTACTGCAGAGTTAGCATTTCCTGTAATTTCATACAGTGACTAACCATTTCAGAAAGGGAAACTGCCTATTTTAATAAAGTAATTAACTATCTTCTTGTGGAGGAAAAAAGCCCTCTGATTGGAATAACAATTTGCTTTTTAGTGAACAATTGTCTAGCTTGTGCCATATTAAAATCAGCAGAACATAAAATGAAAATGAATATAGGCGAAACACCAGTCATTTATCTTAATAAAGACCAAGGTATTGTTTCATAGGAGCTGTAATCTAGAATATGAATTATATTTCAAATGAGATATGGAATATATTTATTTTAGAAATACCCCAAGTTTGAAAAATCTCCAAAGAGTATTCCAAAGGAATACAAAATGTTTCTGTTTTGTTTTGCTTTATTTTGTTTTGTTTTGTTTGTAACTGGTGATTGGTTATCCTGAAGTAATTTTTGTTTTGTAATTAACACTCATTAATGACTTGAAATCAGTCTGATTAATGGGGCATTCCCTTTGCAAATTTGTTCTCTATACTGTAGCAGAAAAATGAGCAGGGAAATTAGGGCAGCAGCAGTTATAATGCTTAGACTAAATAGACTTAAAGTACAGTCTGACAGAAGAGATTACCAGTGATCAAACTAAAACAAAAGTTTTCTTTCTAGATCTGTCACACACTGCCAAGCTTCTTTGCCAGAAAGAAGGCAAAGACCTGCATAAACTCACTGGAGACTCCCACTGTAAGTTTCAGTAGAAACAAAGAAAGTTGGCTCTCTACCATCTAACCTGAAACAGGGAGTCTAAGTTTAAAAAAAAAATTCCTTATTCTGTCAGAATCACAATCATGCCAACACCTTATGAAATGTTGTCAGCTGAGGACTGATCTAAAGCTTGATGAGATAAAAATTTCCATCAGCTTCAAAGAACTTTAGATCAAAACTTTGGCTCTTGATGGGAATGGGTTGATTCCTTACACTTAGCAAAGACACTATGATAACCATGTCCAGTTGAGAAGTCTTACATTCTAACTCTAGCGATAACTAGTAATAGTAAGGTAAAGCTAACTAAGAGTACAGCCATTTGCTACAGATAGTTTATGTTCATGTGACTTACTTTAAGTCTGCCTAAACATAGACTCGGAGTGGGGTATAAAGGTGTTTGCCACTCCTGGGACCCACACTAGGGAAACTGATGTAATTAACTTATGATGGGGAAGGAATAGAGAGGTTGGCATGTCCATGATGGAGTTTGATAGGTCCAGAGGGGGTGTTGGTTGGATTGGAGGTGGGAGGGGCTGGCAGGTCTGTGAGGGAGGTTGGGTCTGTGAGGGAGGAGGGCTAAAAATGAACCAGTCAGGAATGTAGACTGGATTAGCACAGTCCCAGGGCTGGGGCAAGCGGCTATGCTTTCCTAGCCCTCAGACTGTGCTGTGAACAAATGTAAGGGCTCAAAGGTCAGGTTAACCCTTACTTAGATCAGGTTAACTGTATATCGATCTAAGGTAGTGTACCTCCTGAGATGAACTAACTTAGATCATCTGAACCCCTGCATGGTTGGACATTTAGATTGACTTAACCATGGTTAGATCGATATAAATGTAACACTTGTATGTACCCTAAGAGTTTTCATCTGTTCCTTTTTTTTCTTACAGGGTACTGACTGAAGTGGACCGGTGGCCTGATTTGGTATGGCAATATTTGTGTTCCCTTGCTTGTTATAGAGTTTGTAATTGAGCTTATTGGTACACTCCCTGTCTAATTTCACTATCCTTGTGCTCAAGGCATATCTACACAGCACCTTTAAAAGGTGAACTTGGAAACAAAAAATTATAAGCTGGCTGAACTTTAAGAACCATGGACTAAATATTGATATTGGTTTATTTTTACACATTTTCTTAAACATGAAAGGTAAGAATGACTCTCCTCCTTTTTAATAGATTTTGATCTCCTAGTAATCAGCTTTTTCCCCTTTAATTGTGTCTGCTAGCCCTGGGAATTTTTCTCACCCTCTCCCACTACTGTTCTTTACTATGTGTTGCTTGGCTCATTCTTATCAGACCTGACAAAACATATCTTGCATTTCAAAGCTTGTCTAACACTATCCCAACCACACATTTTGTCTAATAAAATATATCATCCTAAGAAATCCATGCCTGGTACAAGGGCACTGATTTGTTAGTTGATGACTTCTGGAGCTATATATTTTCAGAGTTGCATTAGCACTCCTGTTCTCCATTTTCTCACTGTTACTTAGTAAAACTGCAATAGTAGGGTTGGACTGTTGTTGTAAGACATAAGGAATGACTCTTGATAGCTGAAAGTTTCTGCAATTGCTCTCCCAACTACACAGTTGATTCTTTACTTAAAAAGGTATCACAAAATAACCTTGCCTCTCAAAAACAGAAATGGATTGAAACATGCTAAATTTTCTCTGAAGAATAAAATGGCTCTTTTCTGAAACATTTTGGAGGGAATCATTCAAATCTCTCTGAATTGTATGTTATTAAAATTACCTGTACTTAAATTCTGACCATTGACTGTACTGACCATATCAATATAGCACCTATAGCTCAAAAAAAAGTTTTCCTACCCAATCAGACATACTATGGCCTATATTCTTAAAGGAACTTTGATACCTAATTCCTGAATAATAATTGGGTACCTTTGAGTACCTTGGCCTACATGACTTTTTCAATACTTCTGAATTTCTGACTGTCCTTCCAAATTCTGCTTCCCACCCTATTTTAAAACACAGCTTACTTACTAAGGCATAACTAATCGATCAGTATTGATGGATGGAAAATATTTTATTGCATATATCAAATTATATAAAAAACCCCTCCTCATCTGCTTTTACGTAGGGCAGTCTAAACTTTGAATTTCCCTAGCATAAACTGTAGCTGGTGAGCCTTTGACATGCAGGCAATTATTCTCAATGTGTTAGCATACTTAAATCTATTTATACATGGGCAATTGTTGTTTCTTTAATTGTCAACGAGAGTAAAAATAGAGTCAAATTAATGACAAGCTAAAGATACATGAGTAAGACATCACTTTAAAAGAAAAAGATTAAGATGAAATGCAATAAGACACAATAGGTAGTGAGAAAGACCATGAAAAAAGAGATGAAGAAACTAAGCACAATATTAGTGAACTGCGTGTTTTCTGTTTTCACATGAGAGCTTTTAGGCCCCAATAAATCATTTACTTATAATGTCAGAAAATTGTTCTGATTGCATCACTGAACACTTAAAACCCAAAGGTTTCTGTGGACCTTCCTGGCCCCTTGGAGGTCTTTCTATTTTTTTCCTAGAGCACCAAGCTACTTTATGTAAGATTTATATAAGATGAGAATACATTAGGAGTAGTTAAAGCTGAAAAAGAACTACACATGAGTTTTACCCTAACCAAATACTGAATAGGTGCAGCATGACTTCCAAGTGCATTGCTGAGACCATTAATTAAAAAGAAAAAAAAAGTAAAAATTTAGAAGCTTTGGGGGAAGAAAATTTCTTCATCTGAAGTAGTCTTTTAGAAAGTTTTAGATGTTTTTCAGTTAAAATAAGATTTTTCCTGATTTCATCATTTAGAAGCTCCATGGTCACCTCAAATAAACTGAATTTTACACAGTAAAATGGTGGAAATGTGTATTATAGTAATGAGAGCTAGATGTCAGCCACTAATTACTGGTAATCAAAGGTGAATGGCAGATTTCTCAAACCCTGCATGGAAAAGTAAGAGTTTTCTCCTAACTGGCATCATTTTGCACCTTTTATGTACAAAAAAAAAAAAAATCAAGAATGTCATTTTAAAACTGAACACTGATCTTTTGAGGCCTGCTCCAGCTTTTCTAACTACAGGCCACCTTTTTTATGAACCATTCTTTTCTCTTCCTTAAAGCCCAGATCAATAGTCCACCCTGCATTCTCTTCCCTGAAACATATTTTGATGTTTTTTAAATTTACTGCTGTACAAAAAATATAATGATTACCTTGTTTGCGTTTTTCTTAGCCACTTCTAAATTAAATATGAACTATAACTATTAGGTGGCAGCATGCCTTTCTTTCTTTATATAGTCTCTATCTGTCTTGTATCTGAAATCACCAATCAGCATTGTTTCTTCATACTTATATCTCCTTTTTGGTATTTCACTGTTGGTTTTGATTGGACTGCTCTCTGTCCTTAATCTATACTTTACTGAAAGGGGGGGTGCAAATGTTGAAGTGTGTTATCACATAGGAAAAACATATTTTCCTCCAAAAATAAACTAGAAACTTTGCTAATATGCTAGAGCCCTAGGGCTGCATTATTCAGGTTAAGATTGAAGCAAAAATAAATATAACTTCATTGGAATGACTTAAAAATGGTCTGCATGGCTGTGAAATAGGAGCTTCATTACCAGGAGCAGCTAACAGACAGCAGAATTGCAAAATAAATGATTAGTGGAACATCAAGACCATAAAAAGGAGAGAAGATTGTTGGCACCTGTGGAATCAGTAGTTTAGAAGGGACCCAGTAGATTATAATGAAACATAAGTCAATTGACTCCCTCGGCACTGCTTGACTAGAAGTGCTGCTGTCACTGTCAGGCAGTTGGTTTTAAACTTTGGGTGGACCAAGAATCTAAGCAGGAGGACTTGGGAGGGGTGCAAAAACACCAGTACACCATCCCAACTGGCCTATAGACATGCATCTTTTGCTTTTATTACTAGGTTTATACATGTGAAGGTCAGATGCATTCCTAAGAAAGTGCCACATGAGGAAGTAGTAAAGGGTATTCCAAAATATCACAGAGAGTAGATGCAACTACCCCTGACATTTCCAGTAGCTCTCTTCTCAGAATGTATCTATGGTTCCTGCAGCTACTAGCAACAAAGTCTTAGTGTGCTACCAGTCTGAAGTCCAGTGTTTTTTTGGGGTGGCCTTAACCAGCTGGCTCTTTTTGGTTCAGTGTTCATTTCTTAGCTCAGTGCTCCTACAATTGCAGATTTATGGCTCCTTTGCTTCCTGTTCCTAAAGTAGAACCTAGAAAGCTAGGAATAAAGTTGTCTACTGTTTGTCCTCTTATGTCTGGCTCTAATTATGGGCAGTAAAAATACCAGTGCAGAAGGGCAAGATGTCAGACAGGAAATCATGAAATCTCTGCAACACTTGGGCAAGCTCTGGATACACCGAGGACAGACTAGCTGGGAAAGCCTGGAAGGTCAGCAGACCCCGTGGGTGTCAGGCTTACGGGTTTGCATTCCAGAAGGTTGATATGAATAGGTATGAGGGCATTCCTGAGTGCTACCGTAAGTAGAAGTGCAGACATACCTGAACATATTAACAAAAAGTTTTAGCCAGAAACAAAACTCCATCTATTAAAATTTGGATCCCCCAAAAATCTCATCTTAATTTGTGGCCATCGTTTTTAAGCATTCCTATTAGCATTTAGCTAAAATAATGTAAAGAAATTAATTTTAAGCTTTGTACAGTAAGATGAAGACTATTGTACCCAGCTACTGAGATGATTGCAATATGCACTGCTGAGAGCTCTCCAGTTTCTACAGGGGAGTGAATAAATTGTGGTAGTCTTGATTATGTTTTTTTTTTCTTTTTCTTCCCACCTTACTGAGGTGTAGATTGTTTCCTTTTCTTAATCATAGGAGAGTTCACTGTGCATATTTATCCTGTGTAGAATTCTCCTGCACAAATTTACAAGCACATATTGTGTTGGTATATAGTTATTTTCCATACTATAATACAGTAAACTAAGCCCTTCCCTGCAAAAGGAAGGTAAATAAAAATACAGAGTAATATTGGAAGAGGACACTAAAAACTTAAAAGCTAGTGGTTTCTGTTAAATATAGTCTTCCTACTGCAATCAATTCATATGACAACTAAGGGTATAACCTCTAGTAAAACACACACATATTGCAAATAAATACTTTACAATAAAAAATAACAGTTTAAAGTTGTATACCTCAATTTTTAAACACACTTATTAAAGGGAACACATCAGAAAAACTTAGCCTAAATAATAACACAAACTATGTTAAAAGCACTTTATTGAAATTGTAAAGTCAAGCATCATAGCTAGAAAATGCCCAAGTTAATGTTGACATCTTAAAATCTATATATGCCTTATGATAGTCTTTAATCATACGACTGCATACTACTTTTTCACAAAGACCCCTGCCTCTTTCAGTATATAAAATGGAGGGTACTGAATTAATGAGCAGCTGTTTAATATTTGGTTTTCTCTTTATTTTTCAATGTAGTACCCCATGCCTCATTTACTGCACGCTACTCAAATCCTGCTGTGAAGACAGAACTATTAATTTCCTTTGGACTAAAGACTAATCACTAGAGTATCTGGGTGCTACCTAAATACTAATGAAATTCTTTTAGCAACACCCAGGTAAAATGAGAGGTGGTAATAACAGAGAATAGTAAACTGACAAGAATCATGTCCGAGGAGGACCTGGGTCCCTAGCCCCACTACTGTCCATCTACAAGGGCTTCCGCACAAGCATGGATCTTGGGAGTTTATCCCCTGGGTCTTCTCTTATGGGGCAATCCACATTGTGAAGATTTTCCAGAGCTATGGTGTGATGAGTCACTGTTTGAGCAGAGGATGAGTCATTATCCTGGTAGCCTGTCTGGCTCAAGAGAAGCTGCCCCCATCACAAATACAGCCCTAAAAGCAAAAGGGTAGACAATGGAGAGTTCTCTATGCAACTCTCCTAAACTCTAAAGATCTCAGTTTCCAGTGTGCTTGAGAGTGATCACTGGGCCATATGGCATTGCCTCATCAGCATATTTCCAAATTTGCAGTGTGCAAGCAGGAGAAGGTAGATGGCACATGTTTAAGAACAACCATCCTAAGACACGCTACCACAATGTTATGATGGCATACCTAGTATGTGGTGCACTGCCCCAGTACCTGGTTCATGCTCCCTCCTGCTGAACTCTTGGTATCTTTGTCTGACTTTTGACTTATTTGTTCATCCTGACAATGTTTCTGGCTTGTTCCTTTCTTAGCTCCTCATCCTGGGACTGCTCCTGACTCTGCTCCTAACCCTGTGCACCTAGTAGAAACAACCAGGCTTAACTCTACCTTGGAGGTTACCTGTGTTTGGTTGACCTGAGATTCAGTCAAGAGGCTTCCTCAACAAGCTGCATGTTCTACTGTCCCAGCTCTGTTGTTTTAATGATTTATTATATTATTGGTGTGGTGGTTGCTCTGAAAGAGAAGTCTGCCATGTCTCAGATTTCCTAACCATAAGTGGCCATGTACCCAAGTGATGTTCCTACAGTAATACCAGATATTCTGTTTAAAACAGTTAGTGTCAGAGTGAGCTTCCAGTCAAAATGGACATGTGGCATTTGAAAGAGAGCACACTTAAGGGAGGGGGCAGGGAGGGAGAGCTGAAAAAGGAGAGGAGAGAAAGACAAGAATAAGAAATTACTTCAACTTCTGCTGCTGATTCCATTGCCCCACCAGATTCTGCTGGAACAGTCAGGTAAGCCAGGTGTAACTATGTGGGTACTAGTATAGGACTGGGATAAAGCATGTCTTGTTTGCTGAAGTTGTACATTGAAAATTGGAAATTGATAGATATCTCTTAAGTCTCCGTCAATCAACCAACCAGTGGCATAATTAGTGTAGGGCAACAAGGGCAACTGCCTCAGGCACTGATGGGGATGGGGTGCACACTGCCCCTTCCAAAAAAAAGGGGGGGGGGGGTTTGCCATAGCCATATAAGCATGATTGTGGCAGCAGCAGCATCCAGAAGTCACCACTAATCCTGTATGCGGTGACTACCTTGGCTGCCCAGACACATTGCTATGCTATGCACATTGCTATGGTCACCAACCATAAGTTCCATCTATTAAGGATATCACCAACTTTGGCTTCTAGTTTCTTATTCTGGTTCCTGAACTTGGCTTCTCTCTTGACTCCTAATTCTGATTCTTGGACTAGGACCTAAATAGTAGGCAGACATCCCAATCCTTGTTAAAAAGAGGGATAGTTTATGTTCTGTGTAGATAATTGGGCCCTGATAGAATTCATATCCACTGTACCTTATTAATGACTATTTATGAATATTTTAGAGATTGCCACTGTCCCTGGTGGAGCTTGGCTCCCTGCTTATTCACTCACTGCAGCTGCAGCTGGAGCAGGGCAGGGCAAGAGAGGTTGGGACAGTGGTGGAGGTGGGTGGGTCTCCCCTTACTGCACCCAGAGGCATAAATAGAGAGGGCATTTGAAGGGGAAATGCAGTTGAGCATGGAAGGAAAGGGAGGGGTGACAAGAGCAGGGGGGAAGAGTCTTATCTGAGCCAGGGCCTTAAAAAAAGTCTGAGGCTGCTGCCTCCATGGTGATGTCTACAGTCCTGGTGCTGGGAAGGAGGCTGAGAGAGGGGGAGAGTAGCCATTAGAGGTGCACCAATATATCGGTCCATATCATATCAGCACTTGTAGCAAGAAACCTTATTTTTTTGTCTGCCCCCTCTCCTATGTGAAGCCCCTCCATATAGCAAAAAGTCCCTTTTGCAGCATTTGCCCCCTTTTGGGGATGCTTTCTCTTTTCTACCTTTTCTTCCTTCCTCCCTCTTCTTCTTTTATTATATCATTATTATTTTTAAAGTATATAAGGTGTACTTATAATAAAAATATAGTTTGTAGATGCTTTTATGGGTATAAAATAGTATTCTGCATCAGTATATCCCCCCTCCATTGTATTTGGTCTATTTGTTATATGTGCTGTGGCATTTCATAGAATCATAGATTTAGGGTCGGAAGAGACCTTGTAGATCTTCAAGTTTGACCCCCTGCCTGGGCAGGAAGAAAACTGGGCTCAAATGACCCCAGCCAGGTAGGCATCAAGCCTCTTTTTAAAGACCCCCAGGGTAGGAGCCAGCACCACTTCCCTTGGAAGTTGGTCCCAGATCCTAGCCGCCCTAACTGTGAAGTAGTTCCTACGGATGTCTAATCTAAACCTACTCTCCAACAACTTGTGGCTGTTATTCCTTGTTATCCTGGGGGGTGCTAGGTGAAACAAGGTCTCCGCCAAACCCTTCTGGTCCCCCCTACTGAGTTTATAGATGGTCACAAGGCCCCCCCTCAGCCTTCTCTTGTGAAGGCTGAACAGGTTCAGGTCCCATAGCCTCTCATTGTAGGGTCTGCCTGCTGTCCGCGGATCATGCGGGTGGCCCTCCCCTGGACCCTCTCAATGGTGTCCACATTCCTCTTGAAGTGGGGTGCCCAGAACTGGACACAGTACTCCAGCTGTGGCCTGACCAGTGTTGCATAGAGGGGGAGGATCACCTCCTTCGCCCTATTTGAGATGCACCTGTGGATGCACGATAGGGTCCGATTGCCCCTGCTGACTGTGACCTCGCATTGTCAGCCCATGTTCATCTTGGAGTCAATAATGACTCCAAGATCCCTTTCTGCCTCCATGCTCTCAAGAAGGGAGTTTCCCATCTTATAAGTGTGCTGCTGGTTACTACTGCCCATGTGCAGCACCCTGCACTTGTCAGTATTGAAACGCATCCTGTTTTTGTTAGCCCACCCCTGCAACCTATCCATAGACATAGATTTCATAGACATTAGGGCTGGAAGGGACCTCGGAAGATCATCGAGTCCAGCCCCCTGCCCAAAGGGCAGGAAGTCAGCTGGGGTCATAGGATCCCAGCAAGATAAGCATCCAGTTTGCTCTTGAAGGTGTTCAATGTAGGCGCTTGAACCACCTCCAGTGGCAGGCTGTTCCAGACCTTGGGGGCTCGGACAGTAAAGAAATTCTTCCTTATGTCCAGCCTGAAACGGTCTTGTAGAAGTTTATGACCGTTCAACCTACTCGTCATCCCTAGGGGTGCTCTGGTGAACAAACGTTCCCCAAGATACTGGTGGCCACCCCTGATAAACTTATAGGTGGCCATCAGATCACCCCTGAGCCTGCGTTTTTCCAGGCTAAAGAGCCCCAGGGCTCTCAGCCTGTCATCGTAGGGTCTGCTTCCTTGACC
Organism: Alligator mississippiensis; assembly: GCF_030867095.1. Lineage (NCBI taxonomy): Eukaryota > Metazoa > Chordata > Crocodylia > Alligatoridae > Alligator > Alligator mississippiensis. Next base: position 54,032,166 of record NC_081825.1, on the reverse strand, counting down.
TCTGATAATGTGCGTGGCTCTTCTCTGGACTCTCTCAAGCTTCTCCACATCCTTTTTGAATTGTGGAGCCCAAAACTGGATGCAGTACTCCAGCTGCGGCCTCACTAAGGCTGAGTATAAGGGGAGAATGACGTCCCGGGATTTGCTTGAGAAGCATCTATGGATGCAAGTCAGTGTTTTGGTCGCTTTACTAGCCGCAGCATCACACTGCAGGCTCATGTTCATCTTGTGGTCAATGATGACCCCCAAGTCTCTTTCTTCCATAGTGCTAGACAACATAACACTGCCGAGCCTATAAGGATGCTGCGGGTTTTTCTTCCCAAGGTGGAGAACCTTGCATTTATCGGCATTGAACACCATCAGATTCTCGTCCGCCCACTTGCTGAGCCTGTCCAGGTCAGCCTGGATCACCCGCCTGTCTTCTGGTGTGGATGCTTTGCCCCAAAGTTTGGTGTCAATGGTGAACTTGGCCAGTCCGCTTCTGACTCCAGTGTCCACATCATTAATGAAGATGTTGAACAGTATGGGTCCAAGGACAGAGCATTGGGGGACCCCACTGGTCACAGGATGAGTGACTTCCATCAATTACTACCCTCTGGGTCCAACCACAGAGTCAATTTTCCAGCCAGTGGATCGTGGTGGACCCAAGGCGACAATTGGCCAGTTTCTCCAAGAGGTGATCATGGGAAACCAGATCGAAGGCTTTTTTGAAGTCAAGTTATATGACATCAATCTCTTCTCCCTTGTCCAGGTGATAGGTCACCTGGTCGTAGAAGGAAACGAGATTGGTCAAGCAAGACCTACCCGCAAGAAACCCGTGCTGGCTATCCCTTAAGAGGTTGGTGTCGGCCAGTCCATTAAGGATGGCCTCTTTAATAAACTTTTCTAAGATCTTCCCCGGGATAGAAGTCAGGCTGATGGGCCTATAGTTAGCCAGATCCACTTTTCTCCCTTTCTTGAAGATAGGCACCACATTGGCCGCCTTCTAGTCTTCGGGCACTACACCAGAGTACCAGAAGTTTTCAAAGATCCGTGAAAAAGGCTGGGCTATGATGCTCGCCAGCTCCTTGAGTACCCTGGGGTGAAGATTGTCAGGGCTGGCTGACTTGAAGGTATCCAGCTTCTCAAGATGTTCCTTCATGAAGTCAGCATTAATGGAGGGCAGGGAATCACCCTCACCCGGACTTCCCTATCCCGTAGCGGGCATGGGTGTCCCATGGGACTGATGAAAGACTGACGCAAAGTACCTATTTAATAGGTTGGCTTTTTCCTGGGCGTCAGTTGTCAGTTGCCCCATCTGGTTCAGCAGGGGTCTAATGTTGCCCCTGCTTTTCCTCTGGCTCCCCACATATCTGAAAAAGGACTTTTTATTGTCCTTGATGCTCAAAGCTAGTTGGAATTCAGTTGCAGCCTTGGCTTTCCTGGTCAGCTCCCTACAGGACCGGACCAGTGCAGAATAATCCTCCTTGGAGGTGACTCCCATCCTCCATCCTTTTTAGGCCTTTCTTTTTAGCCTCAGGAGGTCTGCTAGGTCCCTGGAGAGTCAGGGAGGCTGCTGTGCCCTCTTGCTGCCTTTCCTCCGAGATGGAATAAACTTAGTTTGTGCATTGAAGATCGCTCCCTTGAGGAGCAACCACTCTTCTTGAACTCCCCTCTCCCCATGGTCATGGTCCCTTAGGGCCTCACTGACAAGCCTCCTGAGCTTTTCAAAGTCGGCTTTCCTGAAGTCAAGGACTTCCGTGTTGCTGACTGACTTGCCAGCTTTTTGGCGGATGGTGAAGGTCATCAGCTCGTGGTCACTGTCACCCAGCTTCCCATCGATCACTAGGTTGCCGACTAGGTCTTGCCCCCCTTGCTTCTTGTTAGGAATGTCATCCCTTGTGCCCTGAGTATTGTCTCCTTAAGGAACAACCACTCATCTTTGGCACTGAGTTCCCCTGCCCTCAAGAACCCCAGTCCCTCTCCCACTAATCTCCTGAACTCGTTGAAGTTGGCCCTCTTGAAGTCTAGGGCTACTGCCTTGCTGCAGGCCCTTGACACCCTGTGCTGGATGGTGAATTCCAGCAAGCAATGATCGCTATCACCCAGGTGGTCAAGGACCTGGAGCCTCCTTACCAGATCATCGCCTGTGGTCAGGACCAGGTCCAACAGGGCATTCCCTCTGGTGGGACTGTGCACCTCCTGGGTTAAGTGGAGGCCCTATATCTCGGACCGGAACCTTCTGGAATGGTCCGACCTGGCTGACTGCTCCTCCCAGCAGATGTCCAGGTAATTTAGATCACCCATGACAACTGCATCGCTTGCCTTAAGTGCCTCTGCAAGCTGTCCCCAAAATTCCCGGTCCAGCTCCTCCCCCTGGTTGGGGGATCTGTAGTAGACCGCCACCATTAAATACCTCTCCCTCTGACCCCCTTGTATCTTGACCCAGAGCACTTCAGTTTGCCCCTCCTCTGACCCCATTTTGCTGGCAGAGGATGTGTATTGCTTTTTGACATAGAGCGCCACACTCCCTCCCTTCCTTCCTTCTATATCCTACCTATTTCACCCTTTTGTTTTATAGTCTGTGCTTTTTAACTTTGTAACAAATGTACTTTAAGTTTAAATGTAAGTTGTACCATGTAACAATGTTAACAAGGGTGGGAATCAAACCACAGCTTCTGTGTATGGAGTGGGTCCCTGAATTAATCTTGATTGACTGCATAATGTAGTAGCTAGACAGGAACAAGCTAATGAATGGCCATTAACAACAACAAAACCACAGACTAAGGAGAGGAAAGGATCAATACAGAGCCAGGAACTCCCTGAAACTTCAGTGTTAAAGGTACAGAAGCCCCAGTTTGAACTATTTACAGCAGTGAATTAATCAAACTTTACCAACGGACTCCCAATCAGATTTTATCAATGGACTCCCAAGACTGCATGTACTTGCAGATGTGACCCCTGGGGCTGACAGCTTCCATCCAGCAACCACCAAGGGGAACGTCCCACAAGGTCAACGACTCCTGGATTGGGTAAACCCAAAAGTTGGGGAGTCACCAAAGTCTGCCAGAGAGGGATAAAAGGCAATTTAAATGAACCCCAATGGCACCCTCTCTGACCTGACCAGCATCCTGCCTGCCCAGCCAGAAGGACCAGTCAGCGACCCCCTTCTGAAGCAACATCACACTGAAAGAAGCCTCAGCTGGCCATCGACTGTGGACTCCAGAGCTTGGGGATAGGTATAACTTGACATTGGTGCTTAGTGTTCATAGCTATCTACTGTGTGTGTGTGTGTGTGTGTGTGTGTGTGTGTGTGTGTGTGTGTGTTTGAGGGGATCAGCCCCAAGGTTTATGATCTGACTTTTGCATCTGTCTAATAAACTAGAATTTTATGATGATCCTGTGAGTTGGTCCTTTGTAGCCAACACACTGATAAAAGGAAAATTGACATTGTTAAGAATAAATTGGGTTTTTTTGGCTGATGTGGCTCACAATGTCACTGATAAATGTCCTGTGCACACGTACAGCTGCAGCATGCATGTGGCAGAAGCGCACCCCACCAACATGAACAGCAACTTCTGGCCAGTAAATCTGTGGGGGCAAGGGGTGTGAGGGAGTGAAGGGGCATGGGGGGACACATTGGGGCCCTCACAGTGAGGGAGGGAGTGGAGTAGGGGCAGGTGCTGCCCCACCAGGTTGGCGTAGGATGGAACTGTGGGCAGCTTATCTGGGGTATGGGGGTGGCTCTCACTGCTATGTGGATCCTCAGGGGAGGCATGGAGGGCATGTGCCCCCAGATTTCTGTGCAGGGTGAGAACGGGCTGCCCACTTGGGGCCAAGGGCTGTGCTGGCCTCTGCCCAGCAAGGGAGTTTGGCTGGGGCTATGCTCGGGGTGAGTGGGCATGGGGCAGGTAGTGGCAGCACTGGAAGAGGGGGCCACGGGAGGCTCTGGCAAATTTTGGGGTGGCTGTAGCACACCCTGTAGTAACCCTCCAAGCACCACCATTGCCCTCCCCACACCTGCCTATCCTAAGCACAGCCCTGGCCCAGCCCCCCTCTGGGAAGAGGCCAACACAGCTCCTGATCCCTAGCCCACAGCAGGCAGCCAGTCCTTGCTCTGCACACAAATCCTGGGGGAATACGCCCCCATGCCTCCCCCTGGGGTGTGCGCAGTGGCAGGAGCCATCTCCATCTGCCCCCTGAAGAGCCTTCTGTGGCTCTATACCATGCCCTGCCCCACCACGGCTGGGCAGCCCCTGTCCCTACCCCAGCCCAACTTCCTCCCTCGCCATGGGGGCTTCAATCTGCCCCCTGATGCCCCTTCCCTCCCCCATGCCACTTCCCCTCCACAGACTTACCATCCAGACACTGTTCTTCAAGCTGCTGTGCTGCATATTGGCAATCAGTATCAGCCGATATGGCTGGTTAATGGAAGGATGGAATCAGTGTCATGGAGACCCTTTGCAGTCCTGAGACCTATTCATTTTGCTCAGAGTACAGTATAGAAAGAGTTGCTGAAGAATTTCTGCTTCTCACTATCCAAGGCTGCTGGCTGACCAAAATTGCTGCTCCCTTGATAAACCAAGGCACCCACCTTAACTCAGAATTAAGACTTGAGGGTGGAAATCCTCTACTGTAAAGGGTGTATTTATGTTCTAGAAGAGTAAACCCAGCTAGAAATTCTTAAAGTCTGCCATGATGTGTCTTGCTGAGCCATGTTGTCTACTCCAAGACTGAAACACCTCACTTGGAATTTTTCTGCCTAAACTTCACTGTTTGATCAACTGAGAAGACTACAAGTTAGCCAAACAACTCTGGAAACCAGGTAAGAATATTCATCCCCTCACCCCCCAATTTGTGTGAGGTTTCCTCTGTACTCACTCTGAGAACCCTGGCCTAAGGCATCTAAAATATACTATTTGGGAGGGGGATTATATGATGAGTCACTGCACCAGCTGCAGATGAGTCATCCCTCTGACAGCTAACCATTGGCTGCTGTGCTGGCAGGAGGCCAAATCTATCTGAAGTACACTTCTAAAAGCAGCAGGGAAGACAGTAGTCTACATAAGTCTTTTAATGAATTTTATCCTTTTACTTTGGCTTGGTCCTTGAACTTTAGCTTTGTTCTGGTCCTTGTTCTTATTTCCTATTCTCTGCTTCTAGCATCCATGTCAGTTTCTGGCTTCTTTTGGCTTGTTCCTGACTACAAGTCTTAGCTCCTGCCACCTGGACTGTTCCTGACTTCAGTTCTGGTCTCTGGTTTAGCTTCTAGTTCTTTCTGCTGAGGCTCAACTCTGGTTCCCAGCCTGGAAGTCCCTTTCAGTGGGCACATCTACACGAGATGCTGCATTGCCATAGCAATGAGCTGGAGACATAGCTCATTGCTTTGGCGACATAGCATCAGCAGGCATGAACCTTGATGTCACCTGTACTGTGCAGTAGGGTCGAAAATGACTCCTGCAGTGCCAAGACTGTGCAGTAACGGCAGTTACAGTAACAACTGTGCAGTCAGGCACACATGTAGATGCTCCCAGTATTACTATTACTGTGGCTTAATTCCAGGAAGCATAATGGCTTCTGGGATCCTGGCTCCATTATGTGGAGCTTTAGGAAACTTTGGGGTCCCACACCCTGTAATAATTCATATTACAGAGTTGACCTACACATGCTCTGGAAGCTTGGGCTTCCCTGTAACTTTTCAGGTAACCTAGCAGGGGACCAGGCAGCACATTTCAGTTTCAGCAAATTGGAATTTCCCAGTAAATGAAAGCTTGTTTTGTCATCGAATTCCTGACATGCTCTACTTATAGTACTTGCATGCCAGTGAGTCAAATTAGCATTGTCAAGGCATCCTTAGTTCTGATGTTTTTTAACTTTTACATATTTCACCTGCGTGTTCTCTTTATGTCAGTTTGTTGTTTTATTTTTCAGGGGGGTTAAAAAGTGTGCATGTGCTCTAAATTATTATGGAGTATGCAGGCTTTTTACACAGAACCCTCTGGATTAGGGAAAAACACAGGTGATTCATATACCATTATCATTTGTGCACATATCCCTACCTTCCAAATAGGTTATATACAGGTCAGTGAAATATACATATACATGCACACACACACACACGCACAGAATATTTATGACTTTTTAAATTTTTGTTTTAAATTACTGAAATATATATATTCTGTGTGTGTGTATGTGTGTGTGTGTTGGTCTAATAAAAGATATTGGGTTTACCCAAAGAACCTTGTCTGAAAGCCAGTATAAGTATTAAGAAGGAGGTGAGGTAGTTATGCTTCTTTGTGGAAGTGGATGTGTGCTTTCTTTAATGCAAGATTCAGAAATGATGGGATTTGGGGAAGCTATAGAGAAGGAGGTAGAAATGTTAAGAAGAGAATAAATGAAGACTTGTATAAGGATTTCAGTAGACATCCAGTCAAGCCAATAGAATGTAGTTGGTGACAGGAAGAATTGCAAACAAAGGAGACATGGGAAGAATAGGAGAGTTCAAAATCTAAGAGGATTACCACTGGGCTTTGACAGGAGAAGCAAATGGGAGATCAGCATTCAGAAGGCTTTAGAAGAGCTAACAGTTAGATTTTTTTTCCCCCAAAAAATGCATTTCTGCTGTATAAACAGGTGTGCTTTATGAGAAAAGATTGCATCTGCACCATCAGTCCTCCAAGTGAAATAAAGTAAACAAAAACTTACTGGAAAAGCACCATTTAGGATCCCCCCAAAATCCTAACACACTTCTGCGTACAGTACACATTGTTCAGAGCACTAGTGCAGGTTGAAGACCGGGGGGGCAGAGGGGTGCTGCTATATTGGAAGTGAGAATCAGGGAAAATGATATGTGCTTCTACTAAAAATTCTGCTAGTACAGCTGTGCCTATACAATGTCTATGATCAGCCCAGGACTGCTGCTTAGAAACATGTTCTACCCAATTGGTCAAAGGCCAGAATTTAGGTGGTGCAGACTAATGTGTAGCTTACAGTGTCCCCAAGTGTGCCTGGACAAAAGTGCCCTGAGAGGGAGAGCTGGAGAGCAGTGCTGGGCTAATCACAGAGGTACTCTTTGCTGGCACCCTGCTTAATTTCTGGGTTTTGGCATAAACTGAATGGAAGCAAGTGAGCAGAGCATCTTTCTTGGCCATAGTCCTGGGCTCATCATGGAGGTGGTGTACAAAAGTCTCAAGAGATGAATCGAGGGAGCTTTTCTTGTTTGTCTCAGAAACTTGGTTGAATAACCACGTGTTAGATATTTGATTCAGAGATTGCCAAAAGCAACATGCTGCACCACAAGTGTTGGGGGGTCCTTTGCTATTTTGCTGAAGGAAAATCAATTTGTTTGAGTTCAGCCATTAAAAATGCAGGATACTCTTTCCATTCACTTATTTTTGGCATGCTACAGCGAAGAAAAAAGCTTAAACTCCAAGTCAAAGTAGCTGTATGGCCCAGGGTAGTTAATGTGCACTAGTTTCTATAGATGAAAGTATCTTATCTAGCTCCCTATGATTCCCAGTCTGAATGATCAGGTGGTCATTTACAGCTCAGTCTACTGAATAATGCCTTTGGCACAAGTGCAGAGAGGCTCAAATTCATACTTCTAGAGTTACAGTAATATGCTTTAACCACTCCGCAACAAAATCACAGCTTAAATGCCAAGTAAAATTGCCTTTTTTTGCTCTGTTTTATCTGGGACAAATGTACTGTACATAAAAATGGAAAAAAATTGCCACACCTCATACTTGGACCCAAGGTATTTCAAGTTGGTAGATGTTAAAATAATACTACCTGTGGCAGAAGGCCACCTCTGTTTCTCCCCAAAAACTCTGCTCTGTGACAACTTGGTTAAATATGGGCCCTACAGAGGGTACATAACCTTACCCTATCTCTTTAGGTAACCTGAGCTGGCTACATTCCTGAGGGAGGGGGAAAACCTGCTACTTCTGCCTACATGACTGGTATCACATACCTGGGTGAGGGGCACGGGCTACCTGGGGAGCTAGGAACTGCCAGGCTGCCCAGCAACTAGTGCTGCATTTCAAATTGGTTGGCTGACAGCCAACAGGTGCTGGCCTCCATTGGACCAGGTAAATGAGGTCATAAAGGCTATATAAGTTAAGGACTGCCCAGAGAAGGGGGTGGCAGCCACAAGGAAGACTCAGAGAGAGAAGAGCTGGACCATCTGAAACTTGCTCTCTCTCTCAAAACTCATGATCAAGGAACTGCCTGCCTCCAGAGGGAATCTCCACCTGCCTCTGGATTATACCTGTGAGTAAGCTACCTGAGATCTAACTAGATATATAGCTTGCAGTAACTCAGATGCGTGATCAAAGGCTACCCAGCCACTCAGTTTGCTCTCTGGGATTTCTCTGATATTGCTGTACCCTGTACCTATTCCAACCCTACCCCTTGTAACCAATAAAGCTTTGTACCTAGCATGGGAGACATATTGGGAGAGGGTCTAGATTATGCCTTGGGGTCCCCTTGGTTCAGCTGACTAAGGGAGAACACTACTTGTGCTTCCGACTGAGGGAAGCATCCCAAGTTCTTGAAGTGAATCAAATACCCTCAATGGCTACTAGGCCTGTGTTTCCCAGGGTGCACAGAGCCGGAATCAAGCCCAGCCCTGGGTGGTGGCAGTGTTACCCCCAGGCTAGTGGATGTGCTCCAGGAAGGGGGTTGGCCAGAAGTGAGGCACCCCCAGGGAGGCACTTTGGAGCCTAGAAGGTGGTAGTGCACAGTGAGGTGGGTGGCTCAATGCAAGAGCGCCCCCTACTGGCCCGCCACACTACCTACCTAGCTAATTACCCCACACTTCTAAATTATCATATAGCTCTTGGTCACTTGTACTATATGTTGAATGTATCCTGGCTACATACCCTAATTTTCATCAAAAGTCTTCACAAAAATGAACCAATATTTAGAAGCTCAAGAAAGCCTATGTTTTCTCAGCTCAATATGCTGGTAATAAATGTTTTCAAGCAAATGTTTTAACCATCTAGTGTTTTGAGTAAGCAGCTTATAACATACAACATCCAAAAGAGAGAGCAACTAGACCAACATAGCAAGGAAATTCATTGTGTTTTAAGGAAACAATAGGTTAGCAGCAGACCCAAGGAATTGCTGTCAAGGCATTGAGACAGTCAAGAAATAATAGGTTCTAAGTATATTCAAAGATGGGCAAGAGAGCAACCAGCCAGATCTGCACTCAGTACCCAGGAGGCCAGAACTATTAGCCTCCTGGTGGTGTGTAATTTGCCATAGCTGGATACTGTCATAGCCAGTGTGAATGAGTAGCCCCCATTAATTTCATAGATTCATAGATGTTAGGGTCGGAAGGGACCTCAATAGATCATCCTGCATAGGCAGGAAAGAGTGCTGGGTCTAGATGACCCCAGCTAGATGTATATTCAACCTCCTCTTGAAGACCCCCAGGGTAGGGGAGAGCACCACCTCCCTTGGGAGCCCGTTCCAGACTCTGGCCACTTGAACTGTGAAGAAGTTCTTCCTAATGTCTAGTCTAAATCTGCTCTCTGCCAGCTTGTGGCCATTATTTCTTGCACCCCCGGGGGTTACCTTGGTGAATAAAACCTCACCAATTCCCTTCTGTGCCCCCGTGATGAACTTATAGGCAGCCACAAGGTCGCCTCTCAACCTTCTCTTGCGGAGGCTGAAAAGGTCCAGGTTCTCTAGTCTCTCCTCATAGGGCTTGGCCTGCAAGCCCTTAACCATACGCGTGGCCCTTCTCTGGACCCTCTCCAGGCTATCCGCATCCCTCTTGATGTGCGGTGGCCAAAATTGCATGCGGTACTCCAAGTGCGGTCTGACCAGCGCCAGATAGAGGGGAAGTATAACCTCTTTGGTTCTATTCGTCATGCATCTGCTGATGCACGATAAAGTGCCATTAGCTTTTCTGATGGCTTCATCACACTGCCGACTCATGTTCATCTTGGAGTCCGCTAGGTCATTTCCTAGGCAGTAGGTATGCTGGACATTTTTCCTCCCTAGGTGCAGCACTTTGCATTTCTCCTTGTTGAATTGCATTCTGTTGTTTTCTGCCCACTTGTCCAACCTGTCCAGGTCTGCTTGTAATTGTTCCCTGCCCTCCGGTGTGTCCACGTCTCCCCACAGTTTTGTGTCATCCACAAACTTGGACAAAGTTCGCTTCACTCCCTCGTCCAAGTCGCTGATGAAAACATTGAAGAGTATCAGTCCAAGGACCGAGCCCTGCGGGACCCCACTGCCCACACCCTTCCAGGTCGAAACCGACCCATCCACCACAACTCTCTGGGTGCGACCCTCCAGCCAATTTGCCACCCACCGGACTGTGTAGTCATCCAAGTCACAGCCTCTTAACTTGTTCACCAGTATGGGGTGGGATACCGTATCGAAGGCCTTCCTGAAGTCTAAGTATACAACATCCACCCCTACTCCTGTGTCCAGGCGTTTTGTAACCTGGTCATAAAAAGAGACTAGATTAGTCAGGCATGATCTACCCACTACGAACCCGTGCTGGTTTCCCCTCAGCATAATTTGTCCTGCCGGGCTCTCGCAAATGTGAGCCTTGATAATTTTTTCAAAGGCTTTGCCAAGGATGGAGGTGAGACTGACTGGCCTATAGTTGCCCTGGTCCTCCTTCCTCCCCTTCTTGAAAATGGGGACCACATTGGCCCTTTTCCAGTCCTCCGGGACTTGGCCCGTGCACCACGAGCATTCAAATATTCCCGCCAGTGGCTGTGTAATGACGTTGGCCAGTGCCTTCAGTACCCTCGGATGGAGCTCATCCAGGCCTGCAGATTTAAAGGCATCCAGTTCCTCCAAGTGACTCTGCACCATCCCAGGGTGTACGCATGGTACTCTGGCACCTTGCTGCTGCCTCTCTACAATCCCAGTGAGAGACTTGTCTTGCCCCTCTCTTAGGAACACTGAGGCAAATAACTCATTGAGGAGTTCAGCCTTGTCCCCTCTGTCTGTCACCAATTGCTTCTACCCATTTAGTAGGGGTCCTATTCCTCCCTGGGCCTTCCTTTTACTCCCTATATATCTAAAAAACAATTTCTTGTTATCCTTAACTTGGGATGCCATCTTCAGCTCCATGGTAGCTTTGGCCTGTCTAACTGCCTCCCTACAAGTGCGAGCAGAGGAGGTATACTCCTCTTTGGTAATCTCTCCCCATTTCCACTTTTTATGTGCCCCCCTTTTGGCCCATAGGCTGCCCTGGATTTCTGTGGTCAGCCAGGGAAGCTTTCTGGCCCCTTTCCCTCTTTTTCCTCGCATTGGGACCGTCTCCCTTTGTGCCCAAAGGATCATTTCCTTAAGGTACAGCCACCCTTCTTGGGCTTCCATCTCTTCAAAACTCCTACTCTGCAGTGCGTCCTTGACTAATCGCCTGAGTTCATTGAAATCAGCTTTCCTAAAGTCTAGCACTTTCACCCTACTAGTTACCTTACTCACTCGATGTCTTATGAAGAATTCTATTATTAGGTGATCACTGTCCCCCAGATGGCCACCGATCTGTAGGTCCCCTACCATATCAACCCCCATTGCCAATACCAGATCCAGTAAGACATCCCCCCTAGTGGGACCGTGTACCTCCTGCGTCAGGTATTTTGTATTAGGGAATTTTGCGTCAGGTATTTTGTATTAATTTGTATTGCCTAATGTTGGCTATCCACTACTCAGATCATATATGCATATGTATTTGAAGCAGAAATACCCTCAGTTAATTGCTGCTTTAGACATGCAGTTCTATGCATAAATGGTACCAGAATAGGAATTTAGCATAACTGACTGCCAGGGAATTGAACTGCATAGTGGGAGAGGCAAATTCTGGCCCTAGTGCTATGTCCAAGTAAGAAGCAAAGCATGGTCCTTAGAAATAAGGATTTAGAGGATGAGGTAGAGGGATCCCAATCCTCATTACTGGTAAGAGGATGAGTCACAAGTAGTGATATCTCCTGCATATCCTGGTAACATTGAACCTAAGAGAAAAGTTTATTTATTGATATACACAGAATGGGGAAGGCATACAATTTCCTCCTTTCATTCTTCCACTTATGATTGAGAATCTAGTGTCATGAAAGTACAGCACCAAAACTGATGCTAATGTACAGGGGACTGCAGGAGACACCGTTCTCTTCAAAATCTTCTGTGGCCTTGGTTGGGAAGTGATATGGCATATCTGCCCAGAAGCTGCAATCTCAGGATGACATGTTTTTCATAGGGAACATACTGACAATCAGGGAAGAACAAGAGGGTTCAGGGTATCCATGGGAAAAGTTTCATATATAAAGTAATGGAGACACAAGTAATACTGGAGGCAACCATATCTCCTTGTGGATAACTATGTAGGGTCCTTGAGTAAGGTTCTGTGACAATTACTATCTGTTTATGATAGTTTGATTGGTCTATCTTTATCCCAACCATGCAGTTGATCCAGTAAGAGATCACCCCCCAAAATCCTTGCCTCTCATGTGTCACAATATAAGTTTATGCCAGTCCTTTGTAGCATGCTAGTATCTAAGGAAGATTAAGATCCATAGAAAGAAATGGGGAGAATTATACATGATATATATCTCTATATGTATCACCGATCAGCATGGATCAGTCATTCATATGACCTATTTTGGCTGAATTTTTCCATATCTTAAATCAGGGCTTCCATGTTCTCACCCTGTCCCTCCTCCTCCTCCTCCTCTCTTGTTTGCCTATATAAGAGATTCCCTTAGGCATGCCTCCCTATCAGTGAATAGGTGGAGGGAAGGACCCATCTATAGCTATTCCTGTTCTATGGGTAGAGGGGAAGAAAATAGCATAAACTGGGAAGGAGCTGCAACCAGCCAGGCATTCAATGATCAGTTATGTGCAACCTTTTATATTTAAATAGGTGGAGGGCTACCTGATCTGCTAGTGTTATTTGGAGGTTTTAAATCTGCTTCTTTCTATGTAACTGACAAATCTCCCTAGTAAGTACTTTTTCATAAACAGGTTTGTGAATAATACAACAATATTTTTGTGCTTCTAGGCAGTTTTATTCTTCCTATTTTAGTGGACTGAACAAATCAAAATGTCTGGGACTCAAGAGGGTGAATCATCAAAAGAACATGTCCTGATCAGCATTCTTACAACACATTTTTTTAAAGACTAGCAGCAGCACATTCACAAACAGAGAGATACACTGCAACTGGGAATACCACTGATTTTTGGAATAGGTCTGACATTACAGCAATGGTAATCTAATGTGAATTGAGGCCATTACCATGTCAATAAATTAGACTGCAGTAGTAGATTTATTTTATCAGTTTTCTGCACAATGGATCAGGAGTGACAATTAAAAATCCAGTGGCTCTAGGAAGATTCAAAGTACAAAAGTGGTGTGGTGAATCCTTAGTGTGTTGATGTGACCTATGAAGCTGCTGTTCAAAGGTTCTTTTGCCCCCCTTTGCTAATAAAATCTTACATGTTCAATTTTAACAGTTTTGCAGATAAGAACCTGGATTTCTTTTTAAATGACGCTTCTCCGTTTTGTCATTATCATAAATTGTTAATAGTCCTAATAAATACATTTAATGTAGCTCCCAGACAAATAGAAGAGATTTTGTAAATTAATAAGAGAAACTAGCACTGTAAAAAGACCTGCTTCTACAGATGTTCATTGTTCTGTGGAAGGCATCGGTGGTGAAGAACCTTTACACTTGTTGGTTCATGAAACATTCTGCTCTCCAAAATTATTGTCTAATTACTGACCATGGTTCTCTTTTGATTATTTGATGATCATTGTCTTTTGGCTAGGCATGCGCTTTAAATCCTGCCCCTTTACAGAGCCTAGGAGTGCATGGAGGTAGTCCATTGCAGTCAGAATTTGCAACCCAGAACCATCTTCTGAAGGTAGGCCTGGGGGATAATCCTCTTACATACAGCTGAGGGAAAAATGCCAACTCCCTCACCTGCAGAAGTTAATTGGTTAGGTCTGTGTTCAAGCCTCCCCTTTAACTGAGTGGATTCAAACCAAAATCTCCAACCCCATTGCAATAGCCCCCAGGATATATGCTATTTGGGCAAAAAGGGCGCTCTTATTCCCTTCCACCTAAGCTGTCTATCTTTGCTTGAAATAAAGATGTTTTCTGCTAAAGAGAGAGCATAATAGCAAGAGGGAATATGTGGTCAGGGACCTAGTGGTCAGGGATTCACCTGGGAAGCGGAGACTTGGGTTACAAATCCTGCTCCCAGAATAACATGTTTTATCCAATCAAGTGTAAAATATTTAAGCATGTATTTGAGGCTTTCAGACCAAAGTTGTTGCACTCCCAGGTGAATGCCTATGAATAAGCTAGAAGATCATGGTCCCCCTCTTTCTAGATGACACAGATTGGAAGAGCAACAGGAGGGAGGGAGAAATGTGAGTTTCAGATCTCCTTAGACAGAGGTGGCTATTGCTTCCAAATCTTGTACACAGTTCTATACACTGATTTATTGATGTATTGCCTCTTTCTCCAACAAGTAAGCAGAGTTGGCACCCAGGGCAAAGCCTGTGTTGGGGAGGGGCAGGGACAGTTCTGAGGGTGGGTGGGGGTACATATGTGGGTTCTGAGAGCAAGGAGGGGCTTGTATGGGGTCCAAGAATGAGGAAGCGGGGGATGTTGTAGTGGTTATGCTACAGCTTTCAACCATATTTTAAAGGAAAATGACAGCCCTCACTGTATTGTATACTCTGTTCACACCTAGTGGATTGAGCCCCTGAGCTGAGATATGTAGAAGAATGCCTAGTCTGTGGATCTGCAAGGGGCTTAGGCATGAGAAAAACGCTGAAATGCTCAGCCCTAAGAAAACAGGTACTTCTGGACATACACAAAAGCGGAACTTTAGTCACCTGGAACGCATTAATGTAAAACAGGTACTGCCAGGCTTAGGTAGCAGCTGACTGGAGACATTAGATCAGCAGTTCCCAAAGTGTGGGTTGTGACCCCAAACAGGGTCACAACACCAGCAGATGGGATCACAGGGTGGGGGGAGCTATGGGTTTGAAGTGAGGGGCTGTGCTTAGAAAATGGGGCCATAAATAGGGTTATGATGAGGAAAAGTTTGGGAAGCACTGTGTTAGATGAAAGTAAGTGTAAAATTATTGCATAGGAAATATATTGGATGCATGCATATACTCATAATTATTAGGTCTCTGCGAACCACCATCATTTCATTTCAATGTCTGTTTTGCCATTTTGAATGGGCAGTGTTTCATGTCATCATTTCGTTTCATTTTGAAGCACTGTCCCATTTTGATTTGTCGAAACAGTTTCACTGTTTCAACGCATTTCAACGTTTTGCACATAGTCTATAATGGGGAATCATGAAAATGCCTAAAACATTGTCATTTGTTGCCTGATTTAGATGCAAATTGCAGGGATGGTAGTCCCTTCTGAGGGCATGAAGCCTGCCAAGTTTCAAGGACGTAAGTGCAGAGGTTTCTCAGAAACTGCACATCAAAATCTTAAAAGCAAAATTTGTGACACTTGCCAGCAGCAGCTGCCTCCTGTCATCTGGGCACAGATCCAGGGCCTGGACCCCTGGGAGGGCTGTGGGGCTGTACTGGACTCCTCCTAGGGGTGCAAGCCCCTGGATCTATGCTGGATGACAGGAGACTGCTGCTGCTGCCTGGGACTGGTGCTGGGTGCCCTCCTCCCACTGCCGAGCTGAGCTCCATGGGGCTGCGGAGCCGCTCAGAGTGCAACCCTGGCTCTCTACTGCCTCCCGCTACCAGACTGCTTCAAAACTCAAAAAGTTTCGAAACTTGCAAAATGTTTCGAGTGCCCTCATTTCATTTCAAATTGTTTTGAAGCTTTTTGTTTCATTTTGATTTAGCTGTTTCAAACTTGAAATGCATCAGGATAGCTTTGAAATGAAAGACCTGGCAAAATTTCACATAGCCCTAATCATTATGCAAGTTGTTGGATATCCATATTAATTTATGTAAGCTAACTGGAGTTTCTTGTTTTTTTTTCAGTTTTAAATTGGAAGAAATTTCAGCCCACTTGCTATTGAGAAATTAATGGAAAAGGAGCATTTCCTTTTCTGTTTCACTGCATTAAACCTATAACTGTTTTGGGGACATTCAATGAGATAAACTATTACAAATATTAATGTAGAAAGCATAAAGAGACACCTTGAAAAAAACCAGGCATGTAAATAAAAACGTATAATTTCAGCAGCTTCCCTAAGGCATTGAAGAATATTCTTTGTGATTCATATTTTCATATCAGTGGGAGTTATGAGTGTCTGCCATGAGGTAAAAATAGATCACTGAGTGCTGATCTTTCCTCTTATCAAGTTTTACATAAACAAACAACAAAACAATTGAATGCATTGTAAATCTTAGTACAGAAGTTGCACCTTCATTGTACAAGCTGCAGATGAAAGTGATTACATTGAATTAAAGATGTGGCAGAAGAAAGTAATTAAACTGAAGATGTGGCTTCTAAATTAAGACGTATAGCATATTAGCAACTTAATTTCTCCAGTTTTTAATTGCTATAAAATACACTTTTAGAGGACTAAACCCTTCAAGGTTCTGACTTCAATAGCAGTTCAGAGAGCTTGACATCTCTGTGCAGGATCCATATTCTGAAGAAGGAACATATGTGTTTTCCTTTTCTTGTCGGGCCCAAAGAAATAAATGCTCAGTTTCCTAAGCATATGAAAAATCTGCATCTATATGCACAAAACATTATAATATAATTAACCCAATGGCAAAGAATATAGTACAAAGCTACTAAGAAACTGTCCCTGAACCCAGTCGCTTACGTAGGTAATCTTACTGAAATTAAGTCTATTTGGCTGAATAACAATTGCAGGATCAGTCTCATATGCCATAGTGTTTTCTTGTAACCCTTTAGTTTCAGGTAAGGCTGACAGGGGTACTTTTGATCTTAATTACCAGTGTAAATTGGGTGTTAGTCTATTGAGGTCAGTAGGTTTAACCCCTGAATAAATTTGGTGGAAATGAGATCAAAATCAGACCCTCTGTATTCTCATGCAATATACACTGCTGTACAATATTTTCCATCAGTCTGAACCTGTTCATATTGTAGTAAATGGGATTTTTGTCATTGAATTTATCAAAAGCAGGCTTGGATCTTTAGAAACCCAAATCTGTACAAGTACCTTCTACATTGATTTTCATACTTCAGTAAACTCGATTAGAAAAGTTAATTTCATACTAAACACTTACAACCCAGCACTTACGTAAAGTACCATCAATCACTTGGAGATATCCTCAGACAACACTACACACATCAACGATGTGTTTGGATGGCAAGAAATGGTCCAGTGCCTGGTTTTTCATCTTGCAAACTACAATATAAATTCCCACATCAAACTATAAATAGTGGACAAGTTTTAGAAGAAAAGAGGCCAATACTACTAGGATAAGCATTTTTTATTTTGCAGAGAATTATATCCCATTTCAATTTTAATGTAATCAGATGGATTTGTAATCTATATACACTAATAATTTTTTCCTAAATTTGGAGATCAGATAAGAATCAGATTATTTTAAAATCTTAATGATGTATAAAAGAAATTACTGTAGAAAAGAAAATCTATGTATCACAGTGCTAAATTTATACTTATCACACTCCTGAATTCAAATTCATTATAATAGAGTTTTAGCAATTTATGTTGAAAGAAACATGCTTATTTATGGGACTTCACTTTATATATAGGTTTTGCTATAGACAGATAGATAGTTTCATTTAATGAATATTTTCTTTGCTTAGGGTCTCATAGAGGAGAGCAAATAATCCACATGTAATGAAAAGATATAATCAGAAGTATTACCAAAATAATTGGCCCCTCCAATTTAAATCAGTATTTGGTTACTTAAATGGGTAAAAGTGATAAGGTAAAACTCTAATGGAATTGCTGAAAATTCTAGTAATGTATTAGAAGTTATGTAGCCCTGCACATAATACACTGTATAGCTTTTGGACGTTTCATACATAGACTCATTTAAAACAAAATCACTTTGAAGAGAGAAAAATGACAGCAGAAATTTGAGTTTAATATGTATTGACTAGCTCTGAGGGAACGCCTGATATTTGGAATTATTTTAATATATTTTACATATTAAAAGAAGGGCAAGGTGACAGGATGGTTATGGTGAAAAGCCCCAATTAAAAAGAAAAATCTGTTCTTAGCTCTGAACATACCTCTAGTCAAAGGAAATGAGGTGTCTAGGTTTAAATAAGAGCAGAGACTTCCTCAGTGTTTTGGCTACATAACTCTTTTTCACATGGATAAAAATATTGTCTCATTTCTCTTCTTTTCCTTAAAATGTATTTACTAGTTGAGGATCAGTGGCTGCTAAAAGTTAACCCAAGAAATTAGTGTCAATTTTAAATTTTTAATTGTAAAATTTATTTAGTTGTCATACTTTTCGATGACTTCTCCTACCACATGATAGCACTAGGCATTTGGCAGTTAGTAACCACAGTGTCTGTAATGTAAAAAGGCACCCAATTTATATGTTTGTAGTTACTTGCTGTAAGATATGCATCTGTAATGCATTATTGATCTAAAATAAGTCATTATAAATAAGAACATCTAGTTTTGCTACTGAATCCAAGACTTAGATCTCTCATAACTAGTGACCTACCGAATTCACAGCAGAAGTAGAGTGCGCAGTGGCTCCTTTAATCTTGCATGTTCCTCTACACGCACCTTGCCCCTGCCTTCCCCCCACACCCCACTGATTATTGGAAGACCCTGCTACTCCCCTTGACCAGCAGGGAAGCTAAAACCACAGTTTTAAACATGGCACCATTTTTACCTTCCTCCCAGCCAGCAGCAAACAGCAGGGCTGTCTGAGGCCACTCAGCCAGTAAGTGGTGGGAAGCAAAAATGGCACCATATTTCAAACCACAGTTTTTGTCACCCTGCTGATTTGGAGTGAGCCACAAGTTAGGCTCTGGGAGTGGCGAGAGACATGTGGGTGAAAGCCTGCTGTGCCCCCACTCCCCCAAAGCCCCCCAGAGACCCTCCAGCAGCTGCGGAGCCCCCTGCTGACCCCCAGCATAGCCGGAGGTAAGCAGGGCCCATGGTGGGAGGGGGTTGACCCCTAGAGAGTGGGAGGAGGTGGCCGAGTGGGAGCTGGGCTGGGTCTCACACTACTCAGACCCATACTTTGCCCAGCCCCCCAGGGAGCCACATGACCGGAGCTGCACGAACAGGCTGCGCAAACAGGCACGCTTGTCTGCCGACGTGTGAGTTAGCATGGAGTTTGTGCACGAGGGTGTGTGAAAGGGCCCGAGGCACTGCCTGCAAGCCCCTAGGGTAGGTAGACTCAGGCCCATCCCACCAGCAGCATGCCGCGGATGGGCACTCACCACACCCCGAGGGTCCCCTCAGGGTCTGTGCCCCCCCGACCCCGGCACCTCAGAGACCTTCACCCAGATGGAGTTCATGCTCTGGGCTCCATGCAGATGGAGCCCCTGGCTCTTGGCTGTGGGGCTGCCTGTCACTTTTTCAGGCTCTGGGGCCTGGGAGCTTGGCCACCTCCCCTTGTGAGGTCTGCTCCCTTTTGGGGTCTCTGGTGTGCCAGTTGGAGGAACTCCAAGCTACAGTCCAGAGACTGCATGCCATCAGGGACTGTGAGCAGGAGATAGACTCCTACTGCCAGGCCCTTCTGCCCCAGGAGCTGGAGGGTAGACCACGGTCTCCCTCCAGGACAAGGGAGGACTCTGGGACTTCCCATTCTGTCCAGTCAAGGGGATGAACCAAGGTGATCAAGGGCCCTAAGACCTGCTGCACCAAGGTCTCTGCCCTGCTGGAGCTCAGCAACAGGTACAAACCTCTTGCAGCCCCAGCAGAGCCTGCTAAGTTGCCAGCTCCCACAGGCAACACAGGCTCAACTGTAGCTACTGCCCCCACTCTCCCCAGGACAAAAAACAAAGTGCATGTCATGGTAGACTCAATCCTGAGGGGGACAGAGGGGGCAATCTGCCTCCCTGACCCCTTAGCCCAGGAAGTCTGCTGCTTCCCAGGGGCCCGCGTCTGAGACATTGCGAAGAAGATCCCTAAGCTCCTCCAGCCCACAGACCACTATCCCATGCTCCTTATTCATGTGGGCACCAATGACATGGCTTGGAGCACTCCCAGCTGGGTCATGAGGTGCTACAGGGATTTGGGAGCAGGGCTAAAGGGTGTGGGGGTGCAGGTAATGTTTTCTTCAATCCTCCCAGTCTCAGGGTATGGGCTGACGAGGGAGAAGAGGATCCAGGTAGTTAACCAAAGACTGTGGTGCTGGTGTCATTGGGAAGGCTTTGACTTCCATGACCACAGCCTGCTCTTTGGTGAGAGAGGCAGTGCACTGCTGGGAAGAGATCACCTCCACCTCTCTCCCCTGGGGAGGAGGCTCTTCTCAGCCAGACTGGCTGACCTGCTCCACTGGGCTTTAAACTAAACCAGCTGGGGAACATGGGGACTATCACCACTGCTGGCCCACTGAGCAACCCTTGCAAAGCCAGCAGGCCAAGGCACTTAAGGGAGACCACCCCTGCCCCAGCCCTTGTACAATCTGTGGGCAAGGCAAGAGCCCCCAAGG
The DNA here is from genome assembly GCF_030867095.1 of Alligator mississippiensis. Taxonomy (NCBI): domain Eukaryota; kingdom Metazoa; phylum Chordata; order Crocodylia; family Alligatoridae; genus Alligator; species Alligator mississippiensis. Next base: position 54,011,591 of record NC_081825.1, on the reverse strand, counting down.
GCACACTTGTCTGCCTGTACACAAATGCCAGGAGCTTGGGGAATAAGCAAAAGGAACTCATCCTCCTGCTTAACACAAATAATTAGGATGTCATAGGGATAATGGAGACCCAGTGGGACTCCACCCATGACTGGATCATGGATATAGATGGCTGTACCCTGTACAGGAGAGATTGAGTAGATAAAAGGGGTAGGGGTGTAGCTCTCTATGTTAAGGAAAGCTACATGTCCCTGCAAGCTGATATTGGTGATCAGGGTGGATGACTGGAGACCATCTGGGTTAAAATCCATGGGGAACATGGCACAGGGGACACAATGGTGGGAGTCTACTACAGACCTCCCACACAAAGTCAAGAGCTTGACCAAGAGTTTGCCCAGGAACTGGCTGAGGCCACATGCTCCAGGACCATGGTTGTCATGGGTAACTTCAACTACCCAGACATCTCACAGGAGGATCATTCAGCAAAATCCAAGCTGTTGCAAAGCTTCCTGTAGTGTATGGATGACCTCTACCTGACTCAAGAAGTCTATGGGCCAATGAGAGGTAAAGCACTGGTCAACCTGGTACTGGAAACTGGGGATGACCTAATCAGCGACCTAGTGATCGATGGGAAGCTGGGTGATAGTGACCACAAGTTAATCACTTTCACCATCTGCTGTAAAGCTGGCAAGTCAGTCAGCAACACTGAAGTCCTTGACTTCAGAAAAGCCAACTTTGACAAGCTCAGGAGGCTTGTCAGTGAGGCCCTAAGGGGCCATGACACCAGGGGGGAGGGGAGTTCAGGAAGAGTGGTTGCTCCTCAAGGAAGTGACCCTCAATGCACAAGCTAATTCTATTCTATCTCGGAGGAAAGGCAGCAAGAGGGCACAGCAGCCCCCCTGGCTCTCCAGAGATCTATCAGACCTCCTGAAGCTAAAAAGAAAGGCCTACAAAGGATGAAGGATGGGAGTCACCTCCAAGGAGGAATATTCTGCACTGGTCTGGACCTGCAGGAGCAAACCAGGAAAGCCAAGGCTGCAACTGAACTCCAACTAGGACAATTAAAAGTCCTTTTTCAGATATTTGGGGAGCCGGAGGAAAAGCAAGGGTAACATTGGACCCCTGCTAAACCAGATGGGACAACTGACAACTGATGCCCAGGAAGAAGCCAACCTATTAAATGGGTACTTTGTGACTGTCTTTCATCAGTCCCATGGGACACCCATGCCCACTACGGGACAGGGAGGTCCGGGTGAGGGAGATCCCCTGCCCTCCATCAATGCTGACCTTGTGAAGGAACACCTTGAGAGGCTGGATACCATCAAGTCAGCTGGCCCTGACAATCTACATCCCAGGGTACTAAAGGAGCTGGTGAACATCATAGCCCAGCCCCTGGCATGAATCTTTGAGAACTCCTGCTGTTCTGGTGTAGTGCCCAAAGACTGGAAGAAGGCCAATGTGGTGCCTATCTTTAGGAAAGTGGATCCAGCAAACTACAGGCCCATCAGCCTGACCTCTATCCCGGGGAAGGTCTTAGAAAATTTTATTAAAGAGGCCATCCTTAATAGACTGTCCGACACCAACAGCCAGCACGGGTTTGTTGCAGGTAGGTCTTGCTTGACCAATCTCATTTCCTTTTACAACCAAGTGACCTAGCACCTGAACAAAGGAGAAGAGATTGATGTCATATATCTTGACTTCAAAAAAGCCTTCGATCTGATATCCCATGATCACCTCTTGGCAAAAATGGCCAATTGTCGCCTTGGGTCCACCATGATCCACTGGCTCGGAAATTGGCTCTGTGGTCAGACTCAGAGGGTGGTAATTGACAGAAGTCAGTCGCCATGGTGCCCTGTGACCAGTGGGGTCCCCCGAGGCTCTGTCCTTGGACCCATATTGTTTAACATTTTCATTAATGATGTGGACATTGGAGTCAGAAGTGGACTAGCCAAGTTCACCGATGACACCAAACTTTGGGGTAAAGCATCCACACCAGAAGACAGGAGGGCGATCCAGGCTGACCTGGACAGGCTTAGCAAATGGGCGGATGAGTACCTGATGGTGTTTAACACTGAAAAATGCAAGGTTCTCCACCTTGGGAGGAAAAATCTGCAGCACCCTTATAGGCTTGGCAGTGTTATGCTGGCTAGCACTATGGAAGAAAGAGACTTGGGGGTCATCATTGACCACAAGATGAACATGAGCCTTCAATGCAATGCTGCAGCTAGTAAAGCAAGCAAAACACTGGCTTGCATCCATAGATGCTTCTCAAGCAAATCCCAGGATGTCATTCTCCCATTGTACTCAGCCTTGGTGAGGCCGCAGCTGGAGTACTGCGTCCAGTTTTGGGCTCCACAATTCAAAAAGGATGTGGAGAAGCTTGAGAGAGTCCAGAGAAGAGCCACGCACATTATCAGAGGTCAGGAAAACAGACCTTATGGTGACAGGCTGAGATCTATGGTGCTCTTTAGCCTGGAAAAACGCAGGCTCAGGGATGATCTGATGGCCACCTATAAGTTTATCAGGGTGACCACCAGTACCTGGGGGAACGTTTGTTCACCAGAGTTCACCAAGGGATGATGAGGTCGAACGGTTATAAACTACTGCAAGACCATTTCAGGCTGGACATAAGGAAGAATTTCTTTACTGTCCGAGCCCCCAAGGTCTGGAATAGCCTGTCATTGGAGGTGATTCAAGCACCTACATTGAACACTTTCGAGAAAAATGTGGATGCTTATCTTGCTGGGATCCTATGACCCCATTTGACTACCTGCCCCTCGGGTGGGGGGCTGGACTTGATGATCTTCCGAGGTCCCTTCCAGCCCTAATGTCTATGAAGTCTATGAAGTCTATCCTCCAGTCAGTGGGGGTGGGAGGCGAGGTGTGGGAGGAACCTGCAAGATTAAAGGAGCCACAGCACGCCCCACTTCTGTCATGAATTCGGTAGGTCCCTACTCATAACCATTTTGTAATTTGTATCTCTACATGCATTATAATACACAAAACTAAGACTAAATGATTCCCTACAAACAATTTGTACTCAAAGTACTGAACCTAAACTAAAACTCATTGAACATTTTAATTTTCAGTGGATTACATACACTTCATGACCTGTGTGCTTTCCCAACCTGCCCTTCTTCTGTCAATGTTCAAAAATCTCTTTCCAGATTTGCCAAGACATCTAGGCTCTCAGACTGATCAGAAAGAATCATACAATCCTACTAAATCTTCTGACAGTGCTTCTGTCAGGGCTGTCATATTGGGATATGTACTTTACACTAAATGAAGCAGAATATAGTAATATTGAAGAAGCTCCAACAGCCTCTTCATAACTATGATTTATTTATTTTTACATTAAATATGCCTTTGGGCTGTCAGCACATTATTATTGTTGTTTATTTATTATTTGTATTTTTTGCGGCATCTAAGATCCTAGTTATGAAGTGGAATTCAATTGTGTTATACAAACACAGAGCAAAATGACAGTCCATACCCCAGAGAGCCCACAATCTATGTGTGTGTCTAAAGCACAATCAGTGGCATAGAGGCAGAGTTGGAGCAGACAAATCCATATTATCTTTAATCAAGATGGCTTGGATAACAATAGCAAGTGAATTGGCAATAATTCAGACTTCACAGGTTATTTGCCCAAATACATAGCTGAGGATCCTGGACAGGCTTGTGCAGACACATTTGAAGGCAGTTCTGATGCTTATACATGAACCTGCACAATTAAAAATAACTTGGGTAGGTCCACAAGTGCTGAGGTCACAACTTGTGAGCCAAACATAGATACTTCCAACATGTAAGACAAAACAGAACTGAGGGAATACCTGGAAGCAATGAAGCAATATTTGTAAGCGCCCCTCTACATGTTTAGGTAAAGGTGCAATGGGATCTAATGTGCAATCCATGCAGTTGCACCTCATGCCATGCCACACATGCATGACAGGAGTAATGATTGTGGACTCACACATTATATCCCATCCTATCTTACTGCCAGTGAAGGGGGAGCCTGGGACTTAGCAGTAATTGGAAAAAAAAACCCCTACATTTAGAACTAGCCAATTTTTTTTTTTTTCAGAATTGCTTCCACACAGCTTGGTCTAAGGGTGTTGGCAACAAGATGAGCTAGGTAAGAATCAATATGAAAGATTAACTATGAGGCAACATGTATCCCATTCAAAAAGGGATGAAATATTCATTCACCCTAGGGTAGTTATTGGCATCTGAAAATTTATTCTTAAAATATAAATGCTCACATGAAATCATTACAGTTGCTTGGAATCTCATTCCTAAGGAAAGGATCTAGCCAATTTGTGAACATAGGATTACAGAAGGAGACTGTATTTTTCACATTGGTCTTTGTTAATGCAGAGTATAGTCATATTCACATTTTAGAAACATATTTGAAGTATAAGTTGAGAAAAAAGTTATAGGCTAGGTAGTACCACTGCTAAAAAGGATCCAAAGGTTTTGGTGCATCAGACTTAGCATGGATTGGCAATTTGATGCAGTCACCCCCCAAAAATGCACTATATTCATTACCGGCTGGGGTTCAGCTATAGTATTATATGCAGCTCTGGGCTTTGCAACTTGAGAAAGATGAGGAGAAACTGGAGAAAATCCAAAGTCAAGTGACAAAGATGATAAAGGGGTTAGCAAGAAAGCTGTATGAAGAAAGGTTGACAGAGTTAGATATGCTTAATTTGGAAGAAAGCAGATTGGACATGATAGTAGTTTTCAAATATTTGAATAGCTGCCATAAAAGAGAGGGGAATCAGGAGATGAAGTAATGGTTTTAAACTGCAGCAAAGCAGTATCGGTAGGGGAGAAGGGGGGCGGGGGGATGCAAAAAACTTCACTGTCAGAGTAGTAGGACAGTGAAAAAAACAGCCAAAGGAAGCTGTGGTATCTCCTATATTACAGGTTTTCAAGAAGAGTTTGGATAGGTATTTGTATCATTTCTGCAGGGGTTAGCCTAAGTAACCATTAAGGTCCCTGCTATGATTCTACATCTCCGTGACTTTTTGTTTTATTGGGTAAACTGCTAGATGAGGAGAAAACAGATTCAGAGCAAATCTTTCTAATATAATAAAAGCCATAGTCTGTGTATCTGTCCATAATGCTTTATTCACACTCTGATTGGTTGTCTCGACAGCCAATCACAATGCTGATGGAAACAACCAATCGGACTGCTCTGTACAGACAGACACACATGATGGAGTGCTACCATGATAGTGGGGACTGAAGGTAGTGCTGGCCTCACCCCCCACTCCAGCCTTGCCCTCGCATCCAAGGGGTGGCCCCACTCCCCTCCCCTGGCTCTGCAACTTGGAAGCAGCGGTGGCGGCACTGCCTAGCTTTGTCCCTGCTGTCATAGCGGTGCTCTGTCCCCAGCAGAGGTGGACACAGAGGATGACAGGGACCAACCAGCATGGCAGAGCACAGTCATGATGGAGGGGATGGAGCAGGGGGGTGGGCCTAGCGCTGTACTGCCTTCAAACAGCAAGGTCGGTGGGGTAGGCCACCCCTTAGATGCAGCGTTGGCGCAGGCTAGTGGCGGCTGAGATGGCAGGGCAAGCTTCCCCCTCCCCCACCACTTATGGCAGGTGGCAGCAGCACAGGATGGTGGGTAGTGGCATTCCATCCCTGCCTTCCCCCACCCCCAGCAGGGATGGTCAGGCGGTGGGGAAGAGGAGAGGAAGGGAGGGAGAGAAGGGTGCTGGACAGGGAATGGGTGATTTCCAGTGGCAGCACTCCCCCACTTCTGCCACACTCCCCCCCTTGTTGCAATTGCAGCTGCTGCTGCCCAGCCCTGACAACAGCTGGCAGAGAAGGGGAGGTGGCAAGGAGGGGGGGATGCTGTGTGTGGTCGGACATGGGTCGGTGGCAGTGTGGGGCACTGGGTGTCAGTGGCCACCGCTGCGTGCAAGCTCCCCTCCCTGCTCTGTTCCTGGGAGCCGGTGGTAGCACAGGGTGGAGTGGCAAGGGTGGGAGGGGGTATGTGGGGCTGCACCAGGAGGGAAAGGGTCCCACAAAGCCGGATGCAGGGGGTGGGGTGTTGCACAGGGCTGGATCTGGGGGGGTGTGGAGCTTGCAGGGAGAGTGGGGAGGCTCACAGGGTCAGAGGTGCAACAGCGGCACCACAGAGCACTGGGTGGCAGTGCTGCATCCCTGCCCACCTGCCTACTCCCCTCCCCCGCCATCATTTGTGACAGGCAATTTGCTAGTGGTTCATAATTGTTCATTATAGAATGAAATGTTTTCCTACGTTAGATATAGTTGCATGAGAAGAAACTGCTGAAAATAACTGTCATTCTTAATGCAACAAAGTTTCATTCAATATTTTTTCCAAGTTTTTCTGCACCACAGTTACATATGTTACAGACCACTTCCTCCCCTTTCCCCACAACAGAGACTCCTAGCTCCAACTTTCATACTTCAGAAGGCCCATTTTACATGTTAAGTTGTATCCCTTGCTGTATTTGAAATTACTTCTCTGATTTACAGCTAATGATTATTCTGTCCTCATTTACTGGCATAATCTTCCATAGCCTATCCAAGATACTTTACCCATACTCAAAAGTGAGCGCACAGCTCTTGAGGTAACTAGGTGCAATATGGCTTTTCACCTGCTTGTCTGATGGAAGAGCTATCTTACTTTATGTTACTGATGAGGATATCCTTTCACCCATAATGGTTCCATATACTTTTCATATTGATAAATGCCTCCTTTCTATACAGGGCTCTGTATTATCCCTTTCTTCCCTTCCTCAACCAAAACCATTGATTTTATTTGTACACTGCTGGCATATGCATGCTTAAGTTATATCCAACTGGGTAAGATGCAATTTATGATGCAGTAGAAAGTGGTTTAACACAATCTTCTATTCCTTGCACAAATCATTACAAACTTGTCGTCTTCTCCTTTTCAAAAAGTAGCATACATTTTCCTGTCTTCAGGTAAAACAACACTCTACTTATTTCCAACTTGTTCCACAGCAGCTACTGCGCATACCTTCAATAAAAAGTCTGAACCTATAAAAAGGATTTAGATAAAAGAGATTTTCATAAAACCTCTTTTTAAAGCCAAACTCTAAGCTATCTCATGTAGAGAGACACTGGATTCTACCAGATTGTAGTAGCCAAAACCATTATGGCTAAGTATGGACAGTCAAAAAGCCCAAGGTTGAATTGATTCAGTCTTTGCGGGTTAGTGTAAGCTGCATAGATTGAACTGATAAGCAAGTGAGCAGACATTCACTTTTGATTTCAGAAATGCAGCCGCATGCCTCCAGTGACCCAGGCAAGACACCAGGGGGCACTACAGCATGTCTCCCTGCTCAGCCAGAGCAGACAGTCTGGGCCAAAGATAGCTCACTCATCTTGCAACGGGGAATTTGCAGAGAAGGTGCAAAGCATCCTGGGATGCTAGCAAACTATGCACTGGAATCTGGAGGGGATCTGGAACAGAAGATCAATAAACTGATTTGACCTAAATCAATTAAGTCTGATACTAGATAGATCCATCCAATTTTATTTTCAACCTGTTTTGGCCATTTTGAAAGTGGTTTACATGCACTGAACTTCTGTTGTGTTACATATTTGAACCAGTTTCTGATCCCTTATATCAGTTTATATGTAATTTCTGTCCCTAGCCTTTAAGGACAACATTCATAACTATGTAACACTATGTAGAGTCTCAGAAAAAATATCACAAATCCTGTAGATGTTCTCTATCTTATTCTTTATTTCACCCAAGGAATTACATGCTAGGTTTTATTTCATAATAAACCATGTTCTATAAAGTACTTGATAATTAGAGCACATTTTAACTCACCTAGCCAGGATATTTAATAGAAAAGTTGTACTATCTCTTAAAGAAATTATCTACTTTAGGGAATGTCTTTAAATATATCAGAATGGAGGGATCATTACCTTGTCCGTGGCTCATTTACAATATAATCTCATTTTGGCTTCAACCATCAGTGAATGGTAATGGATATTGATCAGTTGTTTTAGCAGTGGAATAACAGCTTCAATTTAAAGACTGTGTAATAACATTATAATGGCCAAGGCTGCAAACAGAACATGGTCATTATTTCACAAGCCATACAAAGCAGCATTAGGGCTTTTTATGTATTTTTCTGTATGATTTAATTGTGCACCAAGTTGCACTTTCAAACAAGAAACAACAATAGTTCCCAAAGGATTGCATCCTTTTAAAATGCAAAGTATTGTACAATTTAGGCAGATATGTTTCACCACATTACCATTTTTATGTCTAGAAAACTGCTTTTTTAAAAAATAAGCTGCATTCCTCTATTTTCTTTACAAATGTTTATTTTATTTTAAAAAATATTATACTATAACTACATATGCTGCCAGCAAAAACAGAAGGCACTGAAAAAGGCTTTTAAGCAAACACATGCATATGGTGCAAGAACAGAACTAATCATAAGATTACCCAAAATTAAACATACCCATTACTGATGCAAACAGTCAATCTTTAAATTTAGTAGCTCTGTTCATATTACACATAACAGCAATCTTCTATTATCAGTGAATCAAACCTTTTTTTCACTGGTGACCCTAAAAACTAGGAGGTCAAGTGCCTTTAACAGTTTTTCTTAATCCCAAACAGTTTTAAATACAGATTTTTAATTTCTCCCTTTTTACTTTTGTAACCATATTAGATTTATTATAGTTGCAAAATACCACCCCCTTAAAAAGGCCAAAACTCTGCTTTCAGAAGGCTATGAGTTAAGATAGTCTATTTAAATTACACGATGAGCCAGAAATGAAGAGAGCCCCAACTTTTTTTTTTAAGAAAACAAAACAACAGAATTATTATATAGCTTGAAGACTGAACAAAAAGACAAGTTAAATTTCTTTAAGGGAAAATATAATTAAAACTAAAACTAAAATTTAAAAACTTTATTTACTGTTTGGTACATTCTGCTCTGAGGTATCAAAGTATAGCAAGAACAGTCTCATCATCAGAAAAGTTAAAGGTCCAAAGGATGCAGTGAGTAACTGAAAGAATAGGTGGAGAGAGAGAGAGCAGAATCAAGATCAAAGAGGAGAGATTTGATATGTGACTCGGATC